>NC_136495.1:87373510-87386010 GCF_053919585.1 Euprymna scolopes | reverse complement strand
GTAGGTAGGCTCTGCCTACTGCCATTGCTCAAAATGACAAGGTAGTACAAAAGGGCTGCCTTGGAAGCTATCAGAGAATACATCCGAGATGCCCCATGGACCAATATCTTCTCTCTTCCTGATGAACAATATGCGAATGAGAAAGTCGAATGGTGCAAAGCGGGCATTGTACCATATGTTCCCACACTGAAGTATTATAGCAAGTCCCACCTAACCCCATGGTTCACTACAGATTGTGCAGCTGCCATTGCACAAAGATAGCATGCATTTTGCCGGTTTGTACGTCAAGTATGAATAGGCAAAAATTTATAGATGTTAAAAATCATTGTAAGAATGATATAGCCACAGCCAAAAGTAGGCATGTTGAAATAACCAAGAAATCTATAGAATCGCAGAAGATAAAAACTCATGATTTTTGGAAAATCTATAATAGTGTAGTGAATAAAGGATAATCAGTAATTCCTCCACAATCCAACAACCAGAAGGTTGCATGTATAGTAACTAAAAAGGCTGAACTCCTTGACCGATGATTCGCCAGGCTGCCATTGATGGACGTATATCCAAACAGTGTAACATTAATGCGGGAGTGCCTTATTCCTGGTAATATTGTGTCTGAGATGGGTATATTTGATGATGATGATGCAACACTCTATAACATGCACCAGGAAAGATGTACACGAATCTAAGACAATGGCAGAATCCTTAGAAAGTGATCTCCAGATTCTTGTGAAATGGCGCCGTAAATGAATGGTAACATTTAATACTAGTGAGATTAAGCTGTTCTCGGTTAACAATTACAAGAAATCTCTCCAACCACCAATATCCATGACAAATAACTCTACCTGAGAATATTTCCTTCAAACTCCTAAGCTTAACATTCACAGGAATAAATACATTGAGAACATTCTGAAGTCTGCTGCAAAGAAGTTGGGTTTTTTTGAGGAGTGTAGATAGAGCCACCTCCTCGTTAGCTTTAATCAAGTTTCCAAAGATCAAGTCTGTTCCTTTAATCTAACTGAGAGTTCTCCGAGTCATAATGAGAGTTCTTGCTTTCCAGTCAATGGCTTTCATGGGATCTGCACTTGGTCTTTTCGCAACTCTAAAACCCAGCTTAACTGTGGCATAGACAATTTGATGGTCAGATCTTACAGAAGAGAAAGCTGAGTTTGCTTGACAGTCCTTGATACTGTTCTGCCACTTAAGGATCAGTACGAAGTCTAGTTGGGCTCTGCTGTTATTTGGATACTCAAAAGTTTAAAGTTGACTGTTGCGCTTCATAAACTTAGTGTTAGTTGGATAGAGGTTAAATTCCTCCATTAAGTCAATGAGATGCTTGCGATTATAGTTGGTTTCTGCATGGAAGGTGAATTTAGCATCATCTGTTCAAGCTTAGCATTGCCGTCCCCTGATACTAAGAGAAAGTTGTGAGCTGGAACATTCTCCAAAATAGAACATAGTATTGCAAAACTGATTGATTTCCTCATCGCTATTATCGTTGTGGGGACTCTAGCAAGATATGACTGTTGTTTTAGGATTTTACCCTTGAAGTTGGCAATAACAACTCTTGATGATATCTTTTTCTACACTCGATAAATTCCCCATAGCTTTTGATGAAAACAGAATGCCTACACCTCCTACAGATGAGTTGACCGAATTTTTCCCACTAGAAGCGGTAACTAGATGATAGTGTTTCTTGCGGTACTTAATGTCAGCGTCAGGATGAAAGAAACCATGTTCTTTAACAGTAACTAGCGGAGGTACCCGGTGTTGCCCGGGTGTTTATAGGTGTGTGTTGGGGGGGGGGGTAAATAAAAACAAAATGGAAACTAAAGAATAAGCGAAGTAATAACCCTGTTTAAATATATAAAAAAACAATGTTAAAACTTTAAAAAAAAAAATGTTAAAACTTAAAAAAAACAATGTTAAAACTTAAAAAAAAACAATGTTAAAACTTAAAAAAAAACAATGTTAAAACTTAAAAAAAAACAATGTTAAAACTTAAAAAAATCGGACCCCCCCCCCAAAAAAAAAAAACGAACGCGATGCAAATGAATGATGTAAAAAAATGCGAACGTGATGGAAAAAAAACAAAAAAATTTAAAACTTCTTTAAAAAATCTGAAAAACAAAGACAAAAAAAACAGCAAACGCAAAAAATGGCATAAATAACCCTATTTCAATATTAAAACTTAAAAAAATCAAGGGTACCCGGCGTTGCCTGGGTGTTTAGAGGTATGTGTGTTGGGGGGGGGCAGGAATCAAAACAAAAGAATAAGCGAAGTAACAACCCTGTTTAAATATTACAAAAAAAAAAAATGTTAAAACTTAAAAAAAAAAAATGAACGCGATGCAAACGAACAATGTTAAAATTTCTTAAAATCTAAAAAACAAAAAAAACGCAAACGTGATGGGGGGAAAAAAAAAAAAAAAACTAACGTGAGGCAAAATGAATGATGTTAAAACTTAAAAAAATCTGAAAAACAAAAAATGAGCGAATGCAAAAAATGGCATAAATAACCATGTTTCAATATTAAAACTTTAAAAATTGAAAAAAAAATTTATCCGATACCTCGGATTGAACCTGCAAACACAATGCTGCCACTTTGACCATTGTGCCATGACCGCGTGAGCGAATTTGGGTTATTTTTATAATATTTAAACTAATTCAAATCCAGGCGTCTATTGAGCATGCGTATTTGCCTAGATTGTCATGAAGGAACGATTTTTTGCTACCCCTCCCTGAAGAAAAGTGTCTCATTGAGGGTTAATGTTTTTAGCCAATTTTTCGATATTTGTCGTCCAAAGGTTTGAACTTCAAAATGATACCTATCTGGTGAAAATCCGTCGCCTGTGTCGAAAGTTTTGTGAGACATATAAATACACACACACAAACACACATGTTGCCTTTTATATATATATAAACTAGCAGGGCTACCCGGCATTGCTCAGGACGTATAAACAATGAGAAAATTGAAGTTGATTTGGAACATATTTGTTATTTGTAGGATAGAAGAATTTTTAATGTCTATGTATCATTTGCTATTGCTATTATTTCGAGCAAAAGACTATTTTACCTATCCTAGGACGGGTATTACGCATGTATGAAATAATTGTAACAAATTAATACATTGTCTTGGTTAATGATTTCGCAACTCTTGCTTCACCATAAATTTCCACAAATTTAAACATTACTGGATTTCATTGTAGGAGATTGCAATGTGATCTCAAAATGGACATTATTCCCTCCAGCCCTATCCCAAAAGTGAAGGTTTTTTTAATCTCTAGAGAACTTCAGAACACGTTTAAAAGCAACATAATCATGCTTCTTTCTACTCACTACTACAACTGTGATGTCATTCCCCGAAGGTAACATTGAAAATTCAGAAAAATATTGGTCACTCCCTACAGTAACTCGCCTAGTTCACCTTCACAGAAAACCAACAATAAACATACATGAAATTAAATAATTTTAAGATCGTAAACTGTTTCAGCCATTTCTGAAACTACAAAAATACTATAAAATACAGACAATGAGAAAATTGAAGTTGGTTTTGAACATATTTGTTATTCCTAGGAGAGAGGAATTTTTAATGTCTATGTATCATTTGCTATTTCGAGCAAAAGAATATTTTACCTACCTTAGGATGGCTATTACACATGTACCATACCTAGGATTGGTAATTTACAGCATGTATATGAAATAATTTTACCTTTGCGAGGTCAGGTAATGTACAACATATTTAAAATAAGTTTACCCTCGGATGGGTAATATGAATACATATATGAAACAATTAAGCATACTCTCGACAGGTAAAGTACAACATATATGAAATAATTTCTCATCTCACCAAGGCTACTATAATTTTACGAAAACTGAAACAATTTTTAGAAGAGGGATCATTAGGATTTCCAAATTAATGCATAAATGCATTGTCTTGGTTAATGATTAGGTAACCATTGCTACATCATAAATTTCAGCATTACTGGGTTTCTTTCCTTCCTCATTATTGGCACTATAATTGTAAGAAAAATTATGTCATTCTTGGAACATGTCTCAACAGGCTTTTCAAATTAAACATAAATACATTGACACAATTAGTGATTAGACAACCTTTGCTTGCATAATGCTATTGAGAATTCCCCGACCAAAAAATGAAAATAGCAGCGAGTACCTGTGCAAAAAAAAAATAAATAACCACAGTAGCCAAGAAAAGGTAAAAAAAGATAGGAAGATAAAGTGATTTCCCAAGCAACCTAGCTTTGATTTGCTAGATATTCCCGTCATTAAAGACCAACCTTGTATCTAATTTTGCCTTAGTGTGGAGGCAAATAAATATTAACAACATTAAATGTAAACAAAAACATAACAGTGATTTTTTTTTGTTTTTTTTGCTAACATCTTAACCTGGTGTAATTTTATTCTGGCCGGCGTCGATTGAAATAGTATCCCACCTTCAGACAATTGCTAGCAAGAGAAAAATGTTTCTTATCCTGGGCAACACTGTGTTTGAAGACAGTGAGTAATAGGTATAAAAAAATTAATTTTGCTGAGATTGAATGTAAAACAGTAATGTTTGATTAATAAGAAACAAAAACGATTTGATATTTCAATTAAAATTATTATTTAAATATTTAGATGATATAAAAAAACAGTCTGTACAAAATAAAAATATACTCATTGCTAAGAAGTATTTTTTAATTAACAAAAAAAATTCTTGATACTCGGGTAAAAACACAATATGTTCTATTTTTTAATACAAAAAAAAATTACATTAAAATATAAATTGACTGACAATTTGTGAAATGTTATTTGTTTGAAAAAAATACCACACTATCATGAAGAATTTTGTACTATGTTCAAAGATATCAAATTGATTATGCTTAGAAAGACTTCTATGTAAAGTAAATGAAATGAGAACATATTTTCTTAAAATTCATGATTATTTAAAACAATCATTTTGCAGAAAGTGATATGATTTTTAAGTAATGAAATATTAATTACAATGTGTAATTGTATTGTGATCATTAAATAAGAGTGCTCTTTTATTGGTGTTCATTTAGGTACCCAGGAATGCATGATGCATTTTTTTGTCAAAACAATTTTTTGTTATAGCCAAGTGAATATCTGCACAATATAAACTGAAGTAAACCAATTTGACAAAATAGTTAAGCGTTAATTTAGAGTTCAATTTAGTTAAAGTAAAAAGCAAAGTAAATAAATATAAAACGAGTTTATAGATTATTTAATGACGTCTGTAAATGATAATGAGACTGGTTGACAAAAATGTATAAGTTGTTGCATTTACACATCCCTGAAAGTATTTTTCCTGGATTTAAAGAAGCTCTATTTGGTTTAAAGAAAAAAATAATCGAAAACTAACAGAACATGACACATGTAGTATAATCACATTAAACATTCATCTGATATTTAGTGAGGCTTCAGGGAGAAAGAATGTAAAGTAACTATAATGAGAACATATTTTCTTAAAATTCATGAGTCTTTAAAACAAACATTTTATAGAAATTGATATGATTTTCAAAGAATTTTTCCCAGAAAGGTTTTTAAGTAAGGAAATATTAATTACAATGTGTAATTGCTTTAGCATCATTAAAACCTTCTATACATAGGAAGCACATTAGTTTTTTATGAAATCAGCAAACTAACAAAACATAAATGTAGTATATAATCACTTCAAACATTGATTGTGGTCCTGGATATGACCTTAAACTATATCTGATGATGAGGCCCCAGCTTGCGGGCTTTAGGAAGTGTGGAGCCAACCCTTAATTGCCATTGCTCCCAAGTCCACTCTAACCCAGAGTGGTAGTACCTGTTAGGGTTCTAACTCTGGGTTAAATAGAAACCGATTTGAAAAAAAAAATCAAATGTATTCTATTAAAAAAATTTTCTTCAGAATCACTGGATCAGCATTGAATAACCTAAAAAGGGTTGATATGCTGTAAAACAAAAACCAACCAACCAACCAACCAACCAACCAACCAAACATTGATTGGATATTATTTGGTGTGAACTTAGTGAGCTATACTTATGTAAAGTAAACAAAATGAGAACATAAAACCTAAACCTCCCCATGTTAAGAACTGCTTTCTTAATAGGCTCCCCCCAACATTATTTTGAAAGCCATTCTTAACATGGAGAGTGGGTTCAGAACGATTGATTATTAATGCAAATAATGTAATAAATAAATTAATGAAAATAAAGGTATTTATTTATTTTGCCACGACTAAAACTAAAATCAGTTCAGTACAAACACGCATGGTAAATAAAGAAATAAATTATTAAAAAAACAGAACCGTTTTTTGATTTGTTTTGTTGTGTTTAATCTAAGCATACATCATAATGTGAGAATGTTTTTGTTATTTAATAAAAACAAATGTAAAGAAATATTTCACCTAACAATGTAAAAAAAAAACGATATCATAACTATTAAAACTATTTATAACTCTATTGTTTTGAAAGCCATTCCCAACAAGGAGAGTAGGGGGTGTTTGTACTTTCACCTAACAATTGAATTTAAAAAAAAAAAAAAGATATCGTGAAACTTCCATTTAAAATATAGAAACTATTTAAAAATAGTGCGGTAATTTTTTTGTTTTTAAAAACACAAAAAATTGTCTACATAGTGAAGTCGTTAACAGCGTAAACATCAAGAAAAAAAAGTAGCAAAATAAAGAAATCTATGTATTGGAACCTATAATTAAAAAAAATAATTGTTAAACAACATGATTAATTTAAATTAAATTTTAATCATAGGATTACATGTTTTTAAAAGTTGGCCTTCTATGGTTTAACAGATTACCCTTTTTAAGGCCAAATTTGGCCTTTTTTTATGCTCTTTAATGAACCATATTTTTGACTGCCATATTTTTCGTAATGAAATCGCATAGAAAAGGCAAATTTGGCCTTAAAAAGTCCAATCTGTCAAACTTTATAAAGGCCAAATTTAAAAAGTAATACTCGACCTCGAAAAGTCATACATTTAGTCTAATAAAAATGATAAAAAATGAAAATTAATTTTATCTGGTTTTATTTCAGCCTTTGGATGCAATAATGTGTTTTATATAATATATAATTTATATATCAATTAATTTACGCTGCTAAAAAAACAACACGTATGCTTCTACAGAATATGAACCAAACGTAAATTAAATCCGAGAAATCTCTCTATTTTTTTTTTTAATAAGATTTTTTTTTCTGTTCGAAGTGTAGAAAAAAGAAAAACAAACTTTATAACTTTATAGTAACTGAACTATTAAGAAATTGACAGGCAAGTGTTTTTTTTTTTTTTTTTTTTTAAACTAATTTATATGTATGTAAATTGTAAAATGAAATAGGGACGTAACAAGTTTTGTTTCAATAAAAAAAAAAACAATGTGGTTTTATGTCATAATTGTTCACCAAAATTGTTTGGTTTATGTAACAAATAAAAAATGTAATTAAATTAATAAAAATAATAAAAAAATAAAACTATCGTAGCATTCATCACTACGAAAAAGTAAAACTAAGAAAAAGTCAAGTCTTTTTTTTTTTTCCAAATACAATAGGGACTGAATAGAAAATAAAAAAAAAAATGTGGTTTTACGTCGTAATTGTTTGTATTTACGCATGTGCACACGTTCCTTAAGATATTTACACTATTTACTAAAGTCAGTGAGACATGAAAAGTCAAAGTCAAAATGATTAATTAATCAGATGAGGATTAATTAATCAGAAGATGGATTTGAAGAAAAATATGAATGATGTGAAAATCGTAGACATAAGGAGATTAATTTTCTAAAGTATCATTTGTCTTGCTTAGAATACTAAAAATCTTTGATATGAAACTTAACCACTTCATTTCAATAAGGGTTTTTTGAAATTCATTGAATCATAATTGTATGTATGTATGTATGTATGTATGTATGTATATATATGTATGTATATATGTATACTCATCGGCACAGTGGGCCACAAAGCAGTTTTGAGTTGCCAGAGTTAACCTGTGTCAACTGTGGACGGACATACAAAATGGGAAAATGAGTTTTTTTGTTGTTGTTTAATACATAAAAACATAGATATATTTATTCATTCATATTATTTTCTACCTTATCGATTTCCGTGTTGGGTCTAATATTGTGTTTTATATAAAAAGAAACAGTTTTTATAATTTTATTGTCTGCCAAATAATTTACGCTGCTGAACTCACATGTGCGGTTTTTTTTTTTTTTTTTTTATCGAGCTATTTGCAATGTATGTTCTTGATTAGTTTATTGGACTGTATAAATTCTAATGTGATAATGTTATTCAATATCTGGAATATAACTGGTAAATACAAAGTAAAAATCCGCTATAAATGTAAAAAAAAAACTTAAAAACAAGTAATGATATTTGTTATCGTTAGGAGTTAACTTATTATGTTTATTGAAAAATAATGTAAAACCAATATAGTGCATGTAATTATATTCTAACAAAGTAATAAATGAATAAAAATAAGTAAATAAAAATTATAAAAATAACTTTTAGCGAATGACTTATTGAAAGGACCGTTTTATTAGTAAATTAAGTATTTGGAATAATAGACTATTTTGATCGTAAAAGCGATGTGAAACCGATATAGTGCATGAAAAATGTATTCTAACACAGTAAAAAAGTTTAAGTTGATTTTATCGATAAATGATGTAAACAAATATCTATATATCTATAAAAGTGAAAGTGTCTGTCTGTCTGTGTACATTTCCCTACACAATAACTCTGTCAATTTTCAGTCTACATACTCGAAACTTGATATACAGGGTATTGAGATTTGGGAAATCTTTGTAATCCATTTTTGGCCAGAAATTTGGCTGTTAAGGAGGCAAAGTTCAACGATTTGGCCTTTGAGAACTCTACCAAACTCCTCCACCAATTTTGGGTCTAAACACTTGAAATTTTAGGTGGACATGGATCTAATTTAATAAATTGATTTGAGCCCAAAACAATAAATGTTAAGGGGTTATAAAAGAGGTCATAGTTAAAAAAAAAAAAAAAATTTACCTCTGCGGTCTCTACCAAATTACTCAGACAATTTCTAGTGTAAACATTTGAAATTTTACATAAAGGGTATTCAGAGATAGGGCAAGCTTTTTAATCGGTTTGGGTAAAAAATTTGAGCTACAAATATATGAATCTACGTATGTATGTTTGCATGTTCACAAGATCAGTATCGTTTTGAAGCTCGACCCTTTCAAATGACAAAGACCAAAAAATTGGCTAAAAACATTAATTTCTTTATCTTCGACTGGACACTTTTCTACAAGGAGCCGTCGCTTTTTTCGCTGATATTTTCAAAAGTCATCTCCTCTTTTCGATTGTCTAGCCTTAATTTAAACCTACGTTACTTCTGGTTGTTACAGCAAAGATGTCACATTTTTTTCTTGTTCTTTTCCTCCTTCCCAGTACTGGTTCGATCCTGCCTTGCTACTACCACTTTTTTTTTTTCTTTTTGCTCAACACCCATCTCCAAATACCCGGGCAACGCCAGGCACCCATGCTAGTTTTAAAGAAAAGTAAAAAAAAAAAAACAAAAAAAATTTATCACTAAATATTCTGTTGGCGTAAGGACAGTTTTATTATTAAACTAGCGGGGGTACCCGGCGTTGCCCGGGTGTTTGGAGGTGTGTGTGGTGTTAAATAAAAAAGAGACCGGGGGGGGGGGTAAAGTTGGTAGGATCGAAGCCCTGAGGCGAAGTTTAAAAATAAAATCAGCCAGCCAGAATGAGTTACTGAATGATGTTTGAATTTATTTAAGTAAGAACCAAATTGACAGGCGCGCGCAGGGAAGTCGGGAAGTCATGGAGCGTTACGATGATGACGGAAGCTATTCAGCAAATGAGGTCAATGACCAGGTTTGTTTTTTATAAGCGAAGTAAAAAAAGAAAACAACATTAAAACTTAAGCTGGGAGGGGGGGGGGAATCAAAACATCGAAAAAAACACAAAAACAACTAACGTAAGGCAACGATGTTGAAAACACGTGAGAAATGGCTTAAATAAGCCTGTTTCGATATTAAAATTTAAAAGTCGGTGGGTACCCGGGTGTTTTTGGGTGTGTGGTCAGGGGTGGATAAGCGAAGTAAAAAAAAAACAGAAAAACGAACATGACGACGATGTCAATGACTAGGTTTGTTTGTTATAAGCGAAGTAAAAAAGAAAACCACGTTAAACCTTAAGCAGGGGGGGGAGGTAATCAAAACATCAAAAAATAAAACAAAAAAACTAACGTAAGGCAAACGAACGATAAAAGCAGAAAAACGAACATGTGAAAAATGGCTTAAATAAGCCTGTTTTAATATTAAAATTAAAAAAATCAGTGGGTACCCGGGTGTTTTTCGAAGTAAAAAAAAAAAAAAAAAAAAAACCCAGAAAAACAAACGTTATGTGAAAAATGGCTTAAATAACACTGGTTCAATATTTAACTTTAAAAAATCGAAAATAAAAAAGACATCTCACACCACGATTCAAACCCAAAACATTTAGATAATGAACCAACACGCTAATCAACTGAGCTAACGCGACGTACATGAAATTTAGTCAGTTTTTCAACTATTTAAAGTAAATCAGGTCATGACGTCATCTGACGCATGCGTAAAACCGGTTGCCGTCACAAGAGGACCGTTTTTATTGACCCCCATATCGAAAATTGTCGATTTTGGGGTGAAAAAATTAACATTTTTTGCCAATTTTTCGGTATTTTTTTGAGCGAAGGATGGAGCTTCAATATAATACCGAGTTTGTGAATTTTCGTTGAGGCTGTCGAAAGTTTTTAGCGGACAAACAAACATACACACATACATACATTTTCGCTTTTATATATATACTAGCGAGGGGTACCCGGCGTTGCCCGGGTGTTTTTCGGGGTATGTGAAAAAACCCCGAAAATGTGAAAAAAACCCGAAGCGTTGACGACGCGCAGTTGGAAAATAGTAAAGTGTTAAAAAACCAAACAGGTGCGCGTTATTGATTGACGTGACAGCGATAGGTATTTAGCAGTTACGATTTTGTGCGGGACAGTTTTGAATAAATCGGTTTGTTTGTTTTTAAAAATCTGCTCCCTGTTTATTAGGAGGAGCGAAATGAAAGCTACAGTCTGATATGACGAAGTCGACATTGAACAAACGTTACTTAGCTCTCTTGAGACAACTGGCTTTCGGCCTGTGATATTTATTTGCTTCCCCACTGAGCAAATTAGGCACAAGGCCGTTTTTTAATGTGGAGGAGGGGGGAGGGAAAGGGGGTACCAGCTCCCGAGAGGTGGGAAATGGGAGCTGGATTAGAAACTGTTGGTATGAAGGGTTGCCCCTTCAGTGACCAAGGTCAGATATGTGGGGTTGGCCCCACATATGGTCTTTGCTAGTCATAGCTGGTCTGTGCTAGTCATAGCTTTCCAGCATCTGTCGGAACAGATACTACACTTTAATCTTGTCCCCCGTGCCGCCGAAGCGGGGGGGGGGGGCTGTCGGCCTGTGATTAGAGTCGAGTTTCGCTTTTTTTTATACTGAAAACCGAATGTAACGCATGCCGATGCGGGAAATGTGGAATAATTAACGTTTGAAAGTCAATAAAATTAAATAGACAGGCAAGCTCCGTGGATAACTCTGAGATATTACAATTTATAGATGATCTAAAAACCTCGGAAAAAAAACAAAAAAAACAAAAAAAACTAACGTAAGGCAAACAAGCGATTAAAACAGAAAAACGAACACATGAAAAATGGCTTGAATAAGCCTGTTTCGATATTAAAATTTAAAAAATCAGTGGGTACCCGAGTGTTTTTGGGTGTCGCTAAGAATAAGCGAAGTAAAAAAAAAAAAAAAAACAGGAAAATGAACGTTACGTGAAAAATGGCTTAAATAATACAGGGTTCAATATTTAAATATAAAAAATCGAAAAAAAAACAAAACATCTCACACTACGATTCGAACCCAAAACGTTTAGATAATGAACCAAGGCCTTAACTACCTGGGCTAAACCGACGCATCTGAAATTTGTTTGGTTTTTCAACAGTAAATCAGGTCATGATGTCATCTGACGCATGCGTTGTTGACCACCTCCCCCCTGTCGAAAATTGTCGATTTTGGGGTGAAAAAGTTAACGTTTTTCTTTCTATCTTTCTCTGTTTGCATCTCTCTCTCTCTCTCTGTTTGCGTCTCTCTCTCTCTCTCACTTCGTCTTCCTGTTACTAAAAAAGAAAATGGCGTCTGGCTGTTTTTTTTTGTAAAAACTTTGATCGTTAATATTTTTTGTAAGCATATTTTTTTTTTACTTCACATTTTTGGCTTGTTATTTTTCATTTAACTATCGTATCTAAGTATTTTTAATGTGCTAATAACTTTGGTAACGTTGTCATAGCGTAGAAGTTCATAGTTTAGCTTGTGAGAGGGTTAATTTTTATTTTACCGATAACAATTTTTAAATTCAGACTGCCATTAGAGCTTGCTGATATCAAGATAACGTGACATGACT
>NC_136495.1:87066607-87351607 GCF_053919585.1 Euprymna scolopes | reverse complement strand
TATAGTGAGATATTTTCTGGAGTGATAGAAGGATCCCTCCATTTTCCCAGCGACCTTGGCAATGGACTTGATGTACGTGTTCCATTTCAGATCAGGAGTAAAGGTCAAACCCAGAAGCTTATCAAAACATGGGGCCTCCCCTAGACGAGAGCCATCCATTTCAATTGATGCCAGATGGGGATCAGAGCATTGATGATATAAAGATAGAAGCTTGGTTTTAGATGCCACCTCTTTCCTCACTGTACCATGTACTCAAGATCAGAGGAGAGAGAATCAGAGAGAACTTTTTTTTCTTTTTCTTTTTTTCTTTTTCTTCCTTTGAAGATTGTAATGCTGGGTATGGGGCAGCCAAACCAGCTGCCAACATTGCCCTGCTTTTTATTGAAACCAACCGAGAGCTCTTTTTAGTATCCTCGCTGTTCCCTTAAGTACAATTGTCTGGATCTCTTTTGCACTTGGTTCACCAGGAATATTAGTAAGGTAGGACTTCAGGTTCTTCTTCATAAGCCCTGTGGCACCTATGATAACTGGTATGATCGATATCTCTCTAAGATTCCAGTTTCTTTTCATATCATACATGAGACCTTGGTATTTGGTCTGTTTCTCTCTTTCAGCTCTGTTCAGACCGCCATCATTAGGAACACTCACTTCAATCAAGGTTGCAACTCTCTCTGATTTATTCCATATAACTATGTCAGATTTCACAGCAGCATTTTCAAGGTAGGTGGCTGTAGGGATTACATGGTCGTAATGTATGGTATATAAGTCATTTCCAACTGTTCTTTCAGGTTGATGTTCCCAGGACTTGCTGCTACACCGGATGTTTAATTTTTTACAGATGGTTCAGTGGAGGTACTTGCATACTCCATCATGTCTTGCTGTATAGTAGCCGTCCCCTAGAAGAACTTTGCAACTTGATATCAGATGACCAACACTTTCCAATTCTGTATGGCAGAACCTGCATTTATTGTCATTACTGATCCCTGCCATCTTCTTGAATGCGGTCATCAATCCCTGGTCTTGAGCAGCCATTATGACCCTTTCCTGATCGTGGTGGAGGGCTCCCCTTTTGAGCCAGTCCAAGGAACCTTTTTTATCTATGTATTCCTGAGAGAGTTCCCCCCCCCCAAAAAAAATACTTTGCACGCTGATGTTGCTCCCATTCTTTAAGGTTCATCTGTTGAAAGGTCTCGGTATATTTCTGCCAGCTCTTTCTTGCTATTTCTGTGGCACACTTGTTTGGTGTTTCGTCCTCATCTGAGAGACAGCCCTAACCAAAATGCTTGGCCAGCTGGGTGACTGATGTTGTTCTGCTGGCTCTTGTCTCTTGATGTTCATATACTATTGAGAGGGTGTCATTCTGGGAGCTTCTCAGATACTGACCAGTGCTCACAATAGTTGCCCTATGTTGATGATTGATCTCTGAGAGTCCCAGACCTCCTTCTCCCCTGGGCAAATACAGCCTTGGTAGACACTGATTTCTATATATTATTTTATGAAGCGTTAGTAGCTTCCATGTCTTTACATCTAGCTGGTTGATGCATTTTTGTGGCCAGTCAATGATACCAAAGCTGTATGTTATTACTGGCATAGCAAGCTGGTTTATGGCAGTAATTTTATTTTTATTGGTGAGCTGGGTTTTGCATATTTTCATCACCCCGCGTACATATTCTTTACTAATCTTCTCCCTCATCTTGGCATGCTGTATGTTCTCGCTTTCCTCGATGCCAAGGTACTTATAAGGCTCATGCTCTTCTAGATCCCTGATGTCGATGTTTTCATTAAGCTGCATATTTTCTGTGTGGTCTTCTTCCCAGCTCTGAGTGTACACTTGGCACATTTATCCAGGCCAAACTTCATTCCGATGTCACTGGAGAATGTGTGTACTACCTGCAGAAGGTGGTGCAGATCGGTGTCAGAGCTAGCATACAGCTTAAGATCATCCATGAAGAGCAGATGATTTATTCTCTTGCTTGGATCTCGATGGCGTTCCTGACTCAAATTGTAGGCGCTCGGATTTTTATTCAGGAGCTTGCTTAGTGGGCCTATTGCCATACAGAAGATTAAGGGAGATAAGCTGTCACCTTGGAATATTCCCCTCTTTATTTTTACTTCAGGGATGATAGTTTTTCCTCCGTTATGATTTAATGATATTCTGGTTTTCCACATCTGAAGGTGAGCAGCCAGTGTTTGTCTAATTACCGGGTGAATCTTGTATAACTCAAGGCACCGAAGTAGCCATGAGTGTGGCAGGCTGTCAAATGCCTTCTGGTAATCAATCCATACCATGCTCAGGTTTTTGTGTCTCTTCCTACAGTCTTCTAGGATGGTCTTGTTGATTAATAGCTGGTCTTTGGTACTGAGGCATTTCCTTCTGCATCCTGTCTGCTCTTTTTCAAGGTAGGTCCCAGAAGATAGGTGGTCATATATACCGTCGGCTATCAGACCAGTGAAAAGTTTGTAGGTAGTTGTTAGACAGCATATTGGCCTGTATTTATTTGGCTGTTGTGTCTCCTTGGTCTTGGCTATGAGGCTGGTGTCCCCCTGTCAGCCAGAGTGGTGTTGCTTCTTCATCTCTTAACATCCTGCTGAAGCAATCACTGTAATGGTGGTGGAGTCCAGTCAATTGCTTCAGCCAAACGTTTTGGACATTGTCAATACCAGGTGCTTTGTGGTTGGATAATTGTGCCAGTTTTCTTGTTATCATACCAGGAGTTATGACTGGTTCTGTCATCTGAGGCTTGGTTTCATTGAGCCTAATAATATCTTCAATCCACGGGGCCTCTTGATTATATTTGCCTTCTGTTTCAAATAGAGGCCTCTAGTAGTTTTCCAGGGCTTCCTCTGCAGATGAACTATCTACAGTAATGGTGTCCCTTATCAGCTGCCTGTAAAAAGTCCTTTGGTTTGTTTTAAACTGCCTGTTCTGAATCTGGGAGTTGATCTTGTTCTTCTGGTTTTTAATTCTCTGGGAAAATGCTGGTATTTTTCCCTCCAACTCCCTAACTGTATTATGTAATCCCTCAATTTTCTCATCGTGGTATTTGGTACAGAGTTTGTCATTTACGGCCTTTGATGTGTTGCCATAGATGGTCGTGTCATTAGCATAGATGTCAACGAATGATTTAAGTATGTGTTTTTGGAGATCATTGATGTAGATCAAGAAGAGAGTTGAGCCCAGGATGGACACCTGAGGGACTCCAGCATTAATACTGCGGCCCTTTGATTTCTGCCCATCAACCACTACTCTTATGAACCTATCAGAGAGAAATGATTTAATGATTGAGAAAACATTTCCAGTTATACCGTAACTTTTTTTTTTTTTTTACACAGTGGTCACCACTTATCAAGGCCCGGAAGCCACTCAGGGATAAGGGTTATTGCAAGTATATTACGTTAGTGTGGAGATTTGATGAAGTGTTTACTTAAGGGGGCGGTTCATTAGGAATTTGTTAACGTTGGACTTGAAGACATCCAAGATGTAGTCAGGTGGGAAGCAGGCAGATGGGACAGAGTTCCACAGGCGTGCAGTTCTAAGAAAGAAGCTTTGTTCATGGAATCCACGTTTTGATTTAGGCACAGATAAAAAGTGGGGAAATTTTTCACAGTGGATTCGGCTAGACGGGTGTTTTTAGTGAAAGATTGGCGAGGGGGGGACCAGCTGGAAATCTTGTGAAGTAGGCCTTTATGCCATACCTTATCGAAGGCTTTTGATATGTCAAGAGCAATTGCCCTAGAAAGGAAGCCTTTGTCAAGAGATTCACTAATCCTATGAGATATAACCGTTAGCACATCTGCTGTAGATCTAGCAGAATGGAAACCATATTGCATGTCATTAAGAAAGTTATTTCTGCTGAGGTGGTTGACTACTTTTGTATTTAATATGGATTCCAGCAACTTACTCATGACACACAGGAGACTTATTGGTCTGTACTGAAAGGGAGATGACTTATCACCTGAATTCTTAAATATAGGGCATACTGATGAGGTTTTCCAGGGTTTTGGGAAGCACTTCTCCTTAAGGCAACGCTGAAACAGTTTTGTAAGTATTGGAGCAGTTCTGGTTGGAAGCTTTTTCAACACTATAATTGGAATGCCGTCAGGGCCAGTTGCTTTACTGGAATCAAGTTCTTGATTAGCTTGGCAACTTCGCGCACAGATATTTGTATGTTACCTAGCGTGTTGTGTGTTATAGGAGGAAATACAGGGAGTTGATGGCCTTCGTCACATAGGGTAGAATTAGCTGCAAAGTTCTTGGCAAATAGTTTGGTCTTGTCTGATGCTGACGAGATGACCTCAGGTCCATTGATGATGGTTGGAATAGAACACACGCTTCTGTTCAGGATCCTGTTTGTTATTTGCCAAAACTGGTGGGAACGAAGCTGCTGCTTAGCTACTTTGGATTTAACAGACTGAGCATATAGCTCTCTTGCATTTTTTATTACTCTTTTATGGTGGTTGCTGGCGGTCCTGAAAGCAGCTATTATGTTGATAGCTATGGAAAAAATGACTTCTGTGCGCGATAGCAGCAGCACATTCTGGGGAGAACCATGGCTGGCTGTTAGGTTTTTGTTGGAATTTTTTGGATGGTATGAATTGGTCTATGCCTACAATTAACCATTTGGTCAGGTCTGATACTATAGAGGACACATCCTTTTTAAACATGGAACGCAGAGGTAGATCAGATATGAATGTACGGAAGCTATCTCAGTCAGCCATAGAGTATCGGTATACATTACGGTGGAGAGGTACGTATGAGGATTTATTACATTTCATTTTTATTTTAACTTATGCAACGGAGTGGTCGGAGGATCCCAGAGGAGATAGAACGGTACATGAACATAGCTCAGGGAAAGTTGAGAGAAAAAGTTCTAGAAGGCTTGCATACTGACCGTTAGTATCGGGCACACGGGTGGGTTCATGAACAATCTGAGTGAGGTCATAGGCAATGGCAAAATCATGACAGAACCTACCCTCATCATCTGTCTTATTTGAGTGGGTCAGCAATTCCACATTATGGACATTGAAGTTACCGCAAATGTGAATATTAGCCAAGGGATGAGCAGACAGGATGTGGTCAATTTTCTCAGATATACTCTTAAAGATATAGCTCCACTGTTATGGGAGCGATAGAGGGCAAATATAAATGCAGTGGTGTAAGCAAGTGCAACCTGGAAGCACATATAAGGTAAATTAGGGTCTTCTCTGGAGATATCCCTACCACACGGGAAGCCATCTTTAATGTAGGCACATATTCCATGCCCATGGCAATCTTGGGAGTCAGATTTAGATGTTAAGTTAGAGTATCCTTTAATTATTAACTCATCTAGGGAAGTGGTTGGCCCCATTCCAGTTTCGCTTAGAAAGAATATGTCCGGTTTCATCTCCTGTAATTGGGTTTCAACATCTGGAAGGTTGGAATGTAGACCCCTGATGATGAGAAGGAAACATGAGAGTAGGGGGTCTACGTTGGAGGATGTGGTTCTAGGTTTATTTGTGTTTTTTTTCTGGAGATGTTTCATGTTGAGGTTTTGGCATTTGTGGAACAGGTCGGCATACTTGGTTAGAGCAGGACAGAGAGGGAAAGTCTGGGGATGATAAAATGATGTGGTCACATGATGTACAGTAAGGTCCTCTAATGCCTTTTTCATTATATTATTCATGTTTTCAGGCCCATTATCCATTGAAAGCTGCAGTGGCATCCTGAATCTGGGGAAAATCTCATTAATCAACAGATGCACCACTATTTCTGCCTTCTTATTAGGAACTGCAAAAGCCCCGTCTAACCACTGAACATATCTATAAATGTCACTATGTACTGATTACCTGATATAGTCTTTGGATAGGGCTCGGAAATATCTAACGCCAGTTTAGCGAAAGGAAAGCAAATCACACTCCTGCATTTGGGGTTGCTGTTTCTTTAAATTTCCTGTTTGGCACGGAATACTTTTACCTATGTATTCGTTTACCTGTTTAAATAAACAAGGCCAGAAATATTTTTGTTTAATAGCTTGAAACATTTTTTCCACACTCATGGGACCTTTATCGTCATGATATTGAACTAACATCCTTTTTCTAAGATGGGACGGTACATACAACATAATCACTGGTTCGTCGCTGAGTTGCGGCAAGTAATATACTACATTGTCCATTACAATGTACTACTTTTGTTCCATTTTGGACAATTTATCGCCTTTCATCCGTATCTTCAAATCTAAAATCTCTGTCTCCTGTTCCCTAATTAAATCTGAACCCGATAATGTAGGATGCTCTCAGCATCCTTATATGATGCAAACTCTTTTGGCTTGAAGATTTGAATTTATTGCACTCACTGCGTAATTCCGAACATTTATTTCTACCGAAGAATCATCAATGTCCTCAAATCCACAGAGCATGAGATTGGCACAGACGTTGTCTTTCCTCTTCAGGTACTGTATGGTGCGATTATAACCAGCCATACTTAAAGTACACGTCCTTTTATTCCCTTCAAGTTTTTCCGGCATAATAATCTCGGTAATATTACCAGCCGAACTACACCTAGTTATTTTGCAACCTCTTTTTAACGTAACCATCTGATTGGCGTTGATCAGCGGAAACTTACTAGATCTGTTAATTTTTAGCACTGCATTAACTATTGAAAGATTACTAACAAATCCACTATTTATTTGCGCTCTCTCATATTCTATGGTCCTGGATATGACCTTAAACTATATCTGATGATGAGGTCCCAGCTTGCGGGCTTTGGGGAGTGTGGAGCCACCCTTTAATTGCCATTGCTCCCAGGTCCACTCTGACCCGGAGTGGTAGTACCTGTTAGGGTCCCAACTATGGGTTAAATAGAAACCGACTTGAAAAAACAAATATATTCTATTAAAAAATCGTTCTTCAAAATCACCAGATTCGGCATTAAATATCCTGAAAACGTTTGATATGCCATAAAACAAAAACAACCAACTCTCAGATTCTAATCCCTGACTTAATAAAACCTACACAAGCCATGCATGCATGCATGTATGTAAATGTTGTGGTTTTAACATTATTTTCTTGGCCAGTCTAACTATTTCTGAAATATGAGCATCATCTTCGAAAGCTATATATTTGTCACTTATCTTTATCACTCCATTTTTCACCTCATTTTTCTTAAGCCAGTTGCGGCCTAGTATCACACTTCTGTTGAGGTTCTCCACAACAAAGAAGTCATGGTGGGTAGACATACTCTTAATTGAGCCCTTTTACAATCAATAGAGACCCATTAGCTGTTCTTTAACTAACTTTTCTCTCACATAATTCAGGTCCTTATCTAAGTGTTTTGAAAACACTGTTATTTATTACTAACAGCTCTGCTCCTGTATCCACCAGAGCTCTATAATTCTTTTCTTCTGTAACTGAATTTGTTGCACCCATGTTATTGATTATATGCACCGGTATCCCCTTGTTCTGTTCGTTGGGCGATGTATGAACAGGGCACCTCCGTTTCCCAGGATATGTCGCCTACAGTTTCTCTATATGTGGTCCTCTTCACCACATTAGAAAAACCTTATAACCTGCCTACGTCTTTCCTTCTCCTTAGTTTTCTACCCGGTTTCCCTTTTTCCTTGTATTTTGGGAAACTAGCTGATAATACTATGGCTTTGACTTGAATTCACCGTCTCGTGTAACTAAACTCCATGGGTTCGTCCTCATATTCTTTGCTTGTATTAAGCCAGATCTTCCATTTTACTTCTGCTAAAGCTGATAAGCTGCTTGAAGATCTGGCGGTTCACCCCTCATCACAGTCATTTTTACCTCTCTATCCCTGAGACCTTCTATGAAAAATCCCCGTACCTGTTTTTCATTCTTAGATTCTATTCCTCTATACACATTTTCTGCTAGCCTAACTATTCTCTGCATATAGTCATGGATTCCTTCCTTTATACTCTGTTTTACGTTTGCTAATTCGATTGTATGCTTATTGGGATTTGTGACAATCCCATAATAGTCTTCTTAGGACCATTTTAATTCTAACCATGTTAAACTTACATTGTTTAACATTAGGGTATTTATAAAATTTCCAACCTAACCTCTAGTAGTGATAAGGGCTGCTTGATATTTTTCCTTATTCATCGTCGACCAACCTAAAATATTTCTGATTCATTTAGCCACACATTATACCCATCGTCCTTTCTATGTTCTAAAGGTCTTATGTTCTTTAGAAGGGATTCATCTCATAACGTTCTTGCTACCAACTACACCACATTTCTTAACTCTGCAGCTAAACTCTGAACAGAATCGTAAAAAAGATTTATTGTTTCATTATTTTTTCCCCCTTGAATCAACAATATGCAAAAAGATGAAAAAATAAAAAAATAAGAATTCAACATTTCAAGTTGTAATGATTAATTTTGGAATGAAACAACAGAAAAATCTTGAATTTTTAATGAAATTTAGTGTCAATTTTTTTCTTGTTATTTTATGTATTTAGTTCTGTATTCATATACGCATATACACACATGCACATATTTCTTTTATTTTTTTTATTGCGTGTGTATGTATATATATCTCTAGACTAGAAACATGTCAGGAGAAAGAAATCGATTGTCACTTACCTCTTTTATTTTCTTGCTATTTTTTTGTTCTGCTTTTCAAAAAGGACTATTTCTTTATTTTTTTTAACGTTGTGTTTGTGCGGTAACTTGTTCGTCCTGCTCCCTTGAAGGAGGGAGGGCTTTAGTCACGCCATCCAAATTTATATGTCTGTTGTGCTATTAAGTAGATTAGGCGGATCACTAGTTATGGTTTGTTTGAATCCATACAATTATGTATGCCTCCACAATCGTCTCTTGTCCTTTTAATAACAAGTAATGAGAATGATTAGAACAATGTTTATTCTTCAGTGGCAAGGGGTCACAGGGTGGCAGTGGTGTGTGTGCAAAATGGCCCAGATATAATGTGTCCGCTCTCTTGCCGTAGTCACTTCTTCTCTGCGGTTGTCTAGTTGTCTTTTTTTTATTGGGACGGATGATGTCAGAACATTCCTCCACACCTTTTTTGTTTATTGCCTGAAATGTCGGTCAGTCTCGGTTGATGCCAAATCCCCGAGGATTCTGTGTCCCCCATTTAGAATTTCTTTGATGTTACTGTCAGGGTACTTCAATCTAGGATCATTGCCCTCACCAACCTTCCCAGGTCTGGCTTCTATTGATATCATCTTCGCAAGTTAATTATTCTCTCCAGAATTACCTCTCCCCGTAACAGATATAGGTATCTTGGAGCCAAAAATCACTATCTTTTAACCAAACACATAGAAAATATTTTTCTTGTTGAGAATAAAAAGAAAGTCTTGCATTGTTTAGTAATGAATTTTGAAAGTAAAAACTTCTCAAATTTGGTGATATTCTTCGTCCAAGATTTACACTGCTAACAGGTGTAGCATGGACAAAGCTGGTCATTATTGATTTTTTAAAAGACTCTGCACTAAATGGCCTTGTTGAGGAAAGCCTCATTCGCTAGCTACTCATGCAGAATTTCCATTTCTTTTTTCCCAATTATATGCAAAGAAAATTAATTTAAAACCATATACGTCTTATCATAATTTCTAAAACAGGTTTTTCATACAAAAAATAAAGTATGTTAAATGGATTACATTAAATAAAAACAAAAGGTGTGAATTAAGATGGGTTAAGAATTAAAGTGAAAGAAAGCAATAAGTTTTTTGTAGTTTAGTAAAAAAAAAAAAAAAAAAATGAAACTAAAAATCTTATTTACTTGCCGACTCCTCATTGTCTGCTCAATCCGATTTAAATCTCTGCAGAACTCTTTCTCCTCTGATCTACTCCAATCTAATCTGTCCAATCTACTTGTCTAAATATATTTAGTTTCTAGTTTCCAGAAATCCTAAATGTTTGGCCTTTTTCTCAATCACTCAGCTGGCCACTAAAACTGACTATATCCATCTTTTTGACTATGTCTTCATCATCTTCTGATCATCTAAGAGCTAATGGCTATGTAACTATTCAGACTTTCAATAAGTCCTTAGACCTCTCCTTTTTTGTTCACCTGTCTTACCTTTTTGTGGGTCATTTCCAGAGTTCTTTACCAGAGTTCTTTACCATGCAATCCATACTATAATCATGAAATCGATCACTATTATTATAAAAATAAAATTCTCTTAAATTTTTTCATTCCTCATCTTAGTTATGCCTTAAATTTTTTTTAATTTGATTTTTTTTTTTCAGATTGCTCGTGATTCAAACCCAAATTGGATGACAGCTGTTGAAATACTTGACGATGAGAATTTTCTTGGGGCTGAAAATTCATTCAATTTATTCACATGCCAAAAGGATAGGTAAATTTTTCTTTTTTTTTGCTTTTTCTAATCAAATATCTTTCTGCCCTTTAAGAAACACATGGACGTGAATGTAGGAAATAAGTGTTGTCATTTATCAGCTGGTTCTTTTTTCTAATATTATAATTGTTGTTTCTTTTCAATCAATCTCATTAACTTGTATAGTGTTATCGCAACCATCATTAATAAATTATATTAAAGAAAGCATTAGTAATAGAATTAGTAATATCATACACATTTTATTTCAAACGTTATCACTACTGTGTTTTCATATTTTACTAAATTACAACTGTATTCCTATTATTAATATTTAATAAAATACTGAATTCTGTTGAATTCAATCATTTCAACTTGTAAGTGAAAAAGTTTTATAATTTTTAAGAAAATAATTACAAAAAGAAATAGTTAACCTTGATTACTCTTAAATTTAAAAAAGAATTTTGTATTAGAAATTAATGAAAACTGAAGTTTTTAATTTATTATTTTTATTTTTAAAATTGATTTTTTTATTTAATGGGAAAAGTGTCAAGATTTTTAGTAAAAGAAAATTTGTTAAAAAGTCTTCAGCTTTTAAAGCAACTTTCATAAATGTTGCTTGAAATGTTGTCATTGTTAATTATCTAATAAAACTTATTTGAAGAGCTTTTATTTGGGTAGCAATATTTTTATGGCTTTGTTTCATTACTGAATAGACTGAATTTTGTATTCTGTAGAAAATATCAATTATTTCAACATTAAAACCTCTTGTATTTTTTGGCAGTGCTGCAACAACTGATGAAGAAAGACAGCATTTACAGGAGGTTGGACTTTACCATTTGGGAGAATTTGTCAATGTATTTCGACACGGTAAGAAATACACCTCAAGAAGAAATTATTAGGTTGAATATCCTTTTCCATGCAATAATAACCTTGAATATCCTTTTCCATGCAATAATAACCAAGATCATAACCTGCATTATATTAGGTTTAGAACAAAGTTCCTGCTGAATTTTTAATTTTGATTTCAAATGATGTATTTTCAAATAAGTTTTCGTTATAATACCTTTACTTTAAATATCATTTTAAACAGTGTTTTTTGCCTTTTCTAATCATTTAAGTTACAATCGTTTTAAAACAATTATGTCTTCTTTTCTGAATGTTGAATACAAGGTGGAAAGAAAGCAAATCAGCACCATTTTTTTTTATTTATTTCAATTCAAGCTAGGCTGTAAATATGCTGAAACAGTTAACAATATTAACAAAGTGTTTGCCCAGGGATCACTACTGAGCGCACAGCACAATGGTGGTTTAAATAATTTCATGGTGGTGATGAGTCTTGAAAATGATGAGTGTAGTGGTCGGTCATCGGATGTTTACAACGATCAATTAAAAGCCTTAGTTGAAGCTAATCCATGCACAACTATTCAAAAACTTGCTTCTGAATTAGATATAATGTATACAATAATTTCCAACCACTTAAGAGAGATTGGAAAGACGAAAAAAACTTGATAAATGGGTTCTTCATGAATTGAAGTCAACCAAAAGAAATGTCGTTATGACATGTTATTCTCGCTTCTTTTATGCAACAAGAATGACCTGTTTCTTGACTGGGTTGTGGGTTCTTTACGACAACCGGCGACACTTCCCAAAGCCAGAGTTGCACCAAAAGAAGGTCATGTTAACTGTTTGGTGGTCTGCGACTGGTCTCATCCAATAATTTTTTTTAATGTAGGCAAAACCATTATGACGGAGAAGTACTGTCAACAAATGGATGAAATGCATCAGAAACTTCAACAACGACACCCAGCGCTATTCAATAGAAAAGGTCCAATTCCCCTCCACAGCAATGCCCGACTGCATTGCTAACTCGACCCTGCAGAAGTTGAACGAATTGAGCTACGAAACTCTGCCTCATCTGCCATACTCTCCAGACTTCTCACCTACCGACTACCACTTTTTCAAGCATCTCAACAACTTCTTGCGTGAGAAATACTTTAAAAAAACCAAAAAAAAAAACCAAGCGATATCAAAAACTCCTTCAGCGACTTCATTGCTACCAGAACACAAGATTTTTACATTGCTTGCATAAATACACTTGTTTTGTGTTGGCAAAAATGTATTGATTTTGATGGTGCTTATTTCAATCAATAAAATTTTGCTTGCGCCAAGATATATTCATCTGAATTTAATAATTAAAAATTGCAAGAACTTTCTTGTCAACCTGATAGTTTCAGGTTTAGTAGAATCCAAAATCATTAATAGTTAATAACATGAAGCCGTAAACTGTTTTTTTTTTCTTTCTTACTATTCAAAAATAACAATTTAATTTCTTTTCATTAAAATGTAAAAGTCATTAATGCATAACAAACTAATTTTGTCACTTTTGTGGTACCACTTTTATTAGATATTTTTGAAAAGGTTAGAAAATTTTATAAAAAATTTGATAAAATTTATTTTTTATAAGTTTCAGTTTTTCAATTATTTTTTATTTGAAAGTTTGGATATATTTCATAGAATACAAAGTATCTTGCTGACACAAGTGTTACAATCTTTTCTTTTTAGGATCTTTGGTCATGCAACATGCAGGTGAAAATTCCACTCCCACCCAAGGTTCGGTTTTGTTTGGCACTGTCAGTGGAGCAGTGGGTAAGTGAACCTAATTGTAAGGAATGCCTTCACCAGAAGTATGAATGAGAGAGATCTTTTGACAACAACTTGATTCTCTAACCCTTATTTTGTTTTATATTGCACCAAAGTAAGAATATTGCTTGAACTTGCAATTATTTTCCTGTTCTAAAAGAAACATCCAGAAAGCCATTTTAATCAAATAAAAGTAAATTTCATTATTCATGTGCGGCATGTAAAAAATTATGACCGGTTTCAAATTTCAATAAAATTGAACATTGTGGCTGCATAATCAGAGATGATGATAAATCCATTTCAGATTTGACAGAGAAAAAAATCTACATTGATTATTTTTATAAAAATATATTTTTATTTCTGTTTGCAACTGATCAGCATTTAATGTTATTTACTTTCTGCAGAAAATCAGAAAAACACTCTTCTCTCTCCAATAAGGAAAACTCTTGATAAAACAGATCAAGTTTTATAACGATCAATTATTTTCTGATATCAATTTATTAGCATACACAAAATAATATGATTTAGAAAAAAAAAAAACCATCTAAAGGGGGCTATTTGCCAACAGGGGATAGCTATTCTACAGGAATTGAAATGTTTGAACCTGTTTACCATTTAAAAAAAAAAAAAAGAAAGTAGTTTATCTAAAAATTGAAACATCAGTTTAAACGTGACGTGGGGGAGGGGCAGTGATTTGAAAGAACAGGATATATAATGAACTAATCGAATGGATAGCTGAGCCTAATTGTGTTCATTTTTTTCAATTGAAATGAATGTTGGCGTTTTTGATCAGGGTTGCGGAGTTGGAGTTGGAGTCGGAAGGAGTCGAAGGTTTTAGCTGGAGTCGGATTTCTAAGAGTACGAGGAGTCAGAGTTGGATAAAAAAATTCTGACACTGACTCCTTAAGTCCGATAAATTTATCCTTTTTTACATGGTTTTCCTGCTTGGTTTTACCAGTTTTTTTTAATTACATTTTCTAACCAAACAAGGCACATTGCAACTTTGATGTAGGGGGCTGCTATCAGGGACCTAAGTTGCAGGTGTACTACATAAGGAGTTTAATCTTGAACTTCTGCATATCAGTACAGTTGGGGAGTAGGAACCTGGAAAACAATTCCAGTCTATCAGTTCTGGGAAACAAGCTATTAGAGTAGAGGGCTTTTTTACATCTAGTAGGGGTCAGACTTTTTTGCTTGTCAGATTTCTCTGGGGTATTTTCATTGAGGGGGCACAAGAGCTTGTAGTTCGTCAGAGCATCCACAATTAAAATATTTGTAAAACAAGCAAAGGGGTGCAATATTTCGTTAATGGGACAGGGGCTGAAGCTTAGATGACAGTTCAGGATTTATCAGGTTGGTGAACAGAAGCGTGTGCTCTATCTCAACTATCATTAATGGAACTGAGGTAATCTCGTCAGCATTTGCCATGAACTTTGCAGCTAATTCTACTCTATGCGACCAAGCCCCCCCCCCCCCATATTTCCTCATGTATCAGAAAACACACTATGTGACATACAAATATCTGTGCATGATGTTGCCAGGCTAATAAAAAAACTTGATTCCAGTAAAGCAACTGGCCCCAACAGCATTCCAATTATAGTGCTCAAAGCTCTTTAAGCATTATCTTAAGGAGAATTGATTCCCGACACTCTGGAAAACCTCGTCAATATGCCCTGTATTTAAGAATTAAGTGATCGGTCATCTCTCTCTCTCTCTCTCAGTACAGCTCTATAAATCTCCTGTGCGTCATGAGTAAGTTGCTGAAATCTGTGTTAAATAGAGAAGTAGTCAACCACCTCAGCAAAAATAAACTTCTTAGTGACATGCAATATGGTTTCAGTTCTGCTAGATCTACAGCAGATGTGCTTACGGTTATGTCTCATAGGATTAGTGAATCTCTTGACAGAGGCTCACAGTATTAATGCTGGAGTCCCTCAGGGGTCCATCCTGAGCCCAACTCTCTTCCTGATCTACATTAATGATCTTCCAAATCGCATCCTTACATCATTTGTAGACATTTATGCTGATGACACTACCATCTATGGTTGCACATCTAAGACCGTAAACGACCACGTTCTCTCCGTTTCTCTCTCCTCTGATCTTGAGCAGTTGGTACAATGGGGAAACAAGTGGCTTGTTACTTTTAATGCATCTAAAACCAAGCTTCTATCTTTGCATCATCAACATTCTGATTCCCATCTTGCATCAACTGAAATGAATGGCTCTCATCTTGGAGAGGCTCCATGTTTTGACAAGCTTCTGGGCTTGACTTTTACTCCTGACCTAAAATGGAATACGTACATCAAATCCGTTGTCAAGGTCACTGGAAAAATGATAGGATCCTTCTATCGATCCAGTAGATATGTCACTGCTTATGCAATTCTCTACCTATATAAGAGCGAGGTACGTCCAAGGATGGGGTATTGCTGTCACAGCTGGGCAGGAGCTGCTAAGAAGGTCTTATCCTGCCTTGACCGAGTTCAGAATAGACTTTGTAGCCTAGTGGGGAATGCTATTTTCTCTTCCCTGCAACCTCTTTCTCACAGAAGAGACATTACAAGCCTGTCTGTTTTATTGTTATTTTCATGGAAAGTGCTTGTCTGAGCTCTAATCTATGGTCCTCTCTTGCAAACCATTCACAAGAAACACTTGTTTGACTGTAACCACTATCAATAATTTCCCCCCACTCTTTATCTGTGCCTAAACCTAAACGTGGATTCCATGAACAAAGTTTCTTTCTTAGAACTGTGGAACTCTGGAACTCTCTTCCGTTTACCTGATTTCCAGCTGACTACAATATGGCCGTCTTCAAGTCCAATGTAAACAAGTTATTGATGAGCTGTTCCCCTTAAATGATCGAATTAACCAAATTTACACTTCTAACGATTACTGATATTGTCTTTTTGACCACTGTACACTCTTTAACCCCTATCCTTGAATGGCTTTTGAGCCTTGATAAGTAGTGTTTCTTTAGTAAAAAAAATGAGCAATAACTAATTTGCTTTCTAAGCAGCGATTTGCACAACCGTTTTTGTATGGTTTTGCATTTATTTTTGGAGATATATCATATTTTGTACTGTACTGTAATGTTTCTACTTCAAGATATTTTGGTCTATTGGATCACTGCAAATTCTGTCTGGACAGCTGTTTTCGTTTTGGTTGTGACGTCACACAGAATCAATGAAAGTGTTCTTTGAGTGGGATCACTGAGGATTACATTGGATAACAATCGGATTGTAATCTGAAAGTTATCCAGTTCCTGAATCAAATGGAATTTGGCAATTGGATTAGTCCGGGATCGATCCAGATTTACAAAAATAACGGGCATAAATCAATAAGAAGCAACTCAGGGCACTATAACCCTTTATAGCCTTTTCCTTTTCTTTACTTAGGTGGCACCACTTATCAAGGCCCAAATTCACTCGAGGATAATGGTTAATGAGTGTACAGAAGTCAATGGCACAATATCCTAGTAATCATTAGTAGTGGAAATTTGGTAAATTGGATTATGTAAAGGGATGGCTCATCAAGAATTTGTTTATGTTGGACTTGAATATGACCAAATTGTAGTCAGCTGAAAAGCAGGAAAATGGAAGAGTTCTACAGGCGGGCAGTTCTAAGAAAAAAAGCTTTGTTCATAGTATCTACGTTTAGGTACAGATAAAGAGTGGGAGAAATTATTGATAGTGGTTCAAACTAGACGAGTGTTTTTCATGAAAGTTTGGCGAGGGGGACAATAGATTAGAACTCGAACGAGCACCTGCCATGAAAATAGTGATAAAGCAGAGACCGGCTCGCAATCTTTCTTCTGTGGGAAAGAGATTGCAGGGAAGAGAAAAGGGCACCCCCACCAGGTTACGAAGCCGATTTCTAACTTTGCCAAGGCAGGACAATAGTTTTCTAGCAGCTCTTGCCCAGATCTGGCACTAGTACTCCATCTTTGGATGTACATGGCTCTTGCTTTAGTAGAGAATTGCATCAGCAGTGAGATATTTATTGGAGCGCTAGAAGGACCCCACCATTTTTCCAGCCCAGAAGCTTGTTAAAACATGGAGCCTCCCCAAGACGAGAGCGATTCATTTCAGTTGATGCCAGATAGGGGATAAGAATGTTTGATGATATAAAGATAGAAGCTTGGTTTTAGATACATTAAAAGTAACCAGCCACATCTTTCCCCATTGTACCATGTTCCAGATCAGATGAGAGAGAATCAGAGAGGACTTGGTCGTTTACAGCCTTTGATGTGCTGCCATAGATGATAATGCCATCAGCAAAAATGTCTACGGATGATCTAAGAATGTGATTAGGAAGATCATTAATGTAGATCAGGAAGAGAATTGGGCCCAGGATGGACCCCTGAAGGACTCCAGCATTAATACTATGAGCTTCTGATGTTTGCCAATCAATAACTACTCTTATGAACCTATCAGAGAGAAATGGTTTAATAATTGAGAAGACATTTCCAGCTATGCCATAGCTGGAGATCTTGTGAAGTAGGCCTTTATGCCAAACCCTATCAAAGGTTTTTGATATGTCGAGCAATTGCCCTAGAAAGGTTACCTCTGTTGAGAGATTCTCTAATCCTATGAGATATAACCGTTACCACATCTGCTGTAGATCTAGTAAAACGGAAACCATATTGCATCTCACTAAGAAGTTTTTTTTTTTTTTTTTTTTTTTTTTTTTTTGCTACTTCTCCATTTAACACATATTCCAGCAACTTACTCATGACGCACAAGAGACTTATTGGTCTATACTAAGAGGGAGATGGCCGATCACCTGAATTCTTAAATACAGGGCATACTGATGAGGTTTTCCAGAGTGTTGGGAACAATTCTCTTTAAGACAACACTTAAACAGCTTTGTAAGTATAGAAACTAGTTCTTGTTGCAACTTTTTCAGCACTATAATTGAAATGCCATCAGGAACAGTTGCTTTACTGGAATCAAGATTTTTGATTAGCTTGACAACATCACACATAGATACTTGTATGTTGTATAAGCATGTTTTCTGATAAAAGACAAAATATAGAGTTGACGGCCTTGGTCACATAGGGTAGAATTAGCTGCAAAGTTCCTGGCAAAGAGTTTGGCTTTGTCTGATGCTAACAAGATTAATTCAAGTTCATTTATGATGGTTGGAATAGAGCACATGATTCTTCAGGATCCTGTTTGCTAGTTGCCAAAACTGGTGGCAACCAAGACACAGCTCAGCTACTTTGGTCTTAACGGATCGAGCATACAACTCTCTCGCATTCTTTATTACTCTTTTACAGTGATTGCTGGCAGCCCTGGAATGTGCTTTAGTCTCAGTACTACTTGTTTTTCCTTCGATCCGCTTTCCATAATGGCAATATTATCTTTAAAAAAATTTCTTCTCTGTATAATATGTGTCTTTACTCCCCTCTTCTGATGAGATGTGTTTGGCTTCGAAATGCCATGGCCTAAAGAGGTTTCCCTATTCAAAAATATTGTAGTCCCTTTTGAACTGATAGCATAATAAAATTGAATTGTAATTTTTTTATCCCTTTGTTATTTTAACTTATTCTATAAAATTAGTTGTATTTTTAAAAGTATTTATAGTGTGCTAACATTTCAGCCCGGCGTTGCCCGGGTGTTTGAAGGTATATGATGAGCAAAAAATAGCAGACTTGAACCCGTACCGCGAAGGAGGAAAAGAATGGGAAAAAAAAGTGATGTCTTTGCTGTTATGACCACCGCCAAACTGGAAGTGACATAGGTTTAAATTATGGCTAGATAATCAAAAAGAGGGGATGACTTTCGACAATATTGGCGAAAAAAAGCGACCCATACATGTAGTGCCCAGTTGAAGGTGAAAAAATTAATATTTTTGTAAAAATCCGTCGCCTCTGTCGAAAGCTTTAGGCAGACATGCAAACATACATACATACATACATTTATATATTGGTAGCTCAAATTTTCGACCCAAACCGATTAAAAAGCTTGCCCTATCTTTGAATGCCCTTTATGTAAATTTTCAAATGTTTACACCAGAAATTGTCTGAGTAATTTTGTAGAGACCGCAGAGGTCAAACTTTTTAAAACTTTGGCCCCTATTATGACCCCATAACATTTATTGTTTTGGGCTCAAGTCAAGTTATTAAGTTAGATCCATGTCCAAGGAACCTATATCTAAAATTTCAAGTGTTTAGACCCAAAATTGGCAGAAGTTTGCTAGAGTTCTCAAAGGCCAAATCGTTGAACTTTGACACCTTAACAGACAAATTTCTGGCCGAAAACAGATTACAAAGATTTTCCCAAATCTCGCTACCCTGTATATCAAATTTTGAGTCTGTAGACTGAAAATTAACAGTTATTGTGTAGGGAAGTGTACACACACACACTTTCACTTTTATAGATATATAGATGAACCACATTTCAAATTTCCATTCTTATCTGAATTCATTTTAACTGGCGAGTCTACTCCCCATGTTATACAATAAAATATAATGAAATTTTTTAAGGGGGGGGGGTCTTACATTAAAAAAAAAGCTTTAATACTATTAAAAATTTTAACCATCCTTTAATCTGCCTTTAAAATCGATATTACTAAAAAATTAATTTATTTTATTGTATCATTTTATTCCATTTCTATATTCCATGCTATCTACCCGCTTGAAACTCTATTTTCCTAGATTTTTCTCGCATGTCATTTGTTTGTAATATATATTATTTAGCAATAGAAAAATTAGAAATACTCATCTCTTTTCTAGCATTCATCACCTTTGGTAAATGAGTTTGTATGTTTTAAATTATTAATACAGAAATCAAAAATTATACCGTTTCAATTAAATAAAAGAAAGAAGTATTGAAATCAAAGCACAAATTTGGCTCTTAAGGCAGATCCTCCCTCCCTTCCTCTTACTGCTCTCTAATAAACGCTAATCTTTGTACCCCAATTCATTCCATATGGAGACACTGGTCCTTTAGCTACACCAACATGGGTCACTCGAAGAACAAGTTAAATGCATCTATCTATCTGTGTTGTGTGGAACCTCTTTATGTAGATCTAGTCCCACCATTGTTTTTGTTTTCTTTGCTTTATATTCTCTTACATATTCAAATTATTATTAATATCCTATTTACAAACAAATTAGTTGCTAGAGCAGATTGGTTTTATCACAGTACTTGAAAGATAAAATTTCTTGTAAATGTTGGTGGGAAATCTATCTCCAATCCCGCGCTTATTTATGTAGAATAGAGAAAAACTTTAAAGTAAGATACTCAATATCTTCATCCATGCGGCGGCACAAAAATACCTGGTGTAGAAACCAGGAGCATGGTTACCCCTCTCAGTATGATAGACCCATAGATCTTGTCAGGTTATCCATCTAAGAGAAAGGAAACTCTGATGATAAAACTAGGAGAGGGAGGCCTCCTCAGTCATGGTTGACAACTTTCCTGGAGATGGTGACTCGAACAAATTTCCAGATTGCAAACCTAACTTGAGTTGATAGGCTCTTCCTATTGACGGCCGTCACACTTCTTCTTTGTCATGCATGCCACTTGGGCTCACTAGACTTGTTTGGGCCGGTCTTGTCTGAGAGATTGAGAGTAACCGATTGATTGTTTGTCTTGCTGCTGTTTCCTACTGACAGTACAGGAGCCCTAACTCTTTAGTAATGCTTAGACTGGCTGCTCTATCATCAGTTGTATAAGATCAGGATAGTTGTAGTGCCATGTCGCGCATGGAAAGGGATCCTGCTGCTATATCTAGTGGGCTTTCACGAGACCACACCTTCTAGACATGACTCGGCTAATGGACCACTGTGTGTATATACTTGGCGTCAAAACAGGCCAACTTTGCTCAACATTCTTCCCCTAACCTGACATTAAACAGAAATGTAATGAAATGACAACCCAAACAAATATCATGATAAAATCAAACAACCACCCAAACAAAACCAATTTGCTTTCACCTATGAGGCTCGTTTTCACAAATATCAGTGGGCTTATAGGTTATCTAGATGATGTAGAATCTTACCTTTTAGTAAACTCCCCGGATATCTTAGCAATAAGTGAAACAAACTTACACTCTTCAATCCCCTCTAACTACTTTAATATGACAGGTTACCTCACTCTTTGCTGTAAGGACTCAGATAGATATATGCACGCACTTAGAGTCTATATTCGTAGCACCCTCCCTTAAACTAGAGAGAAAAATCTTGAATCTGATGACCAGGCTTTTATGTGCTTTCGACTAACATTTCATTATTGCGTTGGTTACATATATTTTCTCTACTGTTTTTCGTCAAGTCAAGTCAATCATGTCTCTGATAGTATAGATGCAGCACTCTCCTTAGTAACACCCAAACACATGCGTTTGGTGACTTTAATGTCCACCATAAAAATTGGCTTGGTTTCTCAGGTTACACAGATGCAGCTGGATGCTCTACTTATAGCTTCTCTCACATAGATAGTAATGTTTCCAACTGGCCTACCAGATTGTGAACCTCAGCAGGTTTCACTTCTAGACCTATTCCTCACCACAGTACCTGAGGATTGTGTGACTAATGTCCACAGTCCACTTGGAAATGCAGACCACATAGTGGTATCAGTAGACATCACATTTAAATCCCAACCTCAAGGTGAGAAATCATTGCTCAAAACCAGATGGAAGTATTATTATAGCAAGGCCCACTCACCTCCATGGTTTACTACAGATTCTGCAGTTGCCACTGCACAAAGAGCCTGCATTTCGCCAGTTTGTACATCACAAGTCAAATACAAATAGGCAAAAATTGGTAATTGTAAGAGAGAAATGGCGACAGCCAAAAGAAAGCGTGTTGAAATAGTTAGGAAACGCATAGAATTGCAAAAGATAGGAACTTGTGATTTCTGTAGTGAATAAAGGACAATCAGTAATTCTTCCACTGAGCAAAAACCAGAAGGTTGTGTGCACAGTAACGGAGAAAACGAAACTGCTGTCCTGGCGATTTGCCACCAACTCCACCAACGAACAACTCCCTCCCAAATTTCCCTATGCAAACTGAAGCCACATCAGATGATGTAAAAATCACCCTTTCTCATGTCCGCAATATCATAAAAAACATAGACACCCATCTGATCTCTGCTATACTAATTAGAAATGTTTATCTGAGCTAGCCCCCATACTTTCGAAGCTCTACAATAAATGCCTTGCTGAATCTTGCTCCCTAATAGCTGGAAGATGGCCTCTGTGGTACCAGTGTATAGGAATTCTGGGGAAAGAACAGACCCTCTCAATTATTGCCCCATTAATCTCTTCCCCTTCTTCACCAAAATCTTTGAGACCACTAGAACTACTTCACCACCTCACAAAAGCAAATCTTCTTTCTGACAAACAGTATGGATTCAGGCAATGTCATTCTACTGCATATATTTTAACATTCATCTGTGAATGCATTTACCATGTACTGGATAAAGCAGGCGAAGCCACAGCGGTAGCTCTTGATATATCCAAGGCCTTTGACAAAGTCTGGCACAAAGGGCTGCTAATGAAAATTAAATCGTACATTATAACTGAACGTATACTAAATATAATTAGACCCATCGTAGACAATAGAAGCATACAGGTTATTATTGATGGACATACATCCAAGTAGCATAACATTAATGTGGGAGTCTCAGAGGTCGATCCTTGGACCATTATTATTCCTGATATTCAAAAACGACCTCCTTGATAATATTGTGTCCAAATAGCTGGAAAATGACCTCTGGTGTACCAATATACAGGAATTCTGATGAAAGAACAGACCCTCTAAATTATTGCCCTATTAATCTCTTTCCCTCGTCACTAAAATATTTGAGACCTTAATTAATCAAACACTACTTCACCACCTCGCAAAAGCAAATCTTCTCTCTGACAAACATTACGGATTCAGGCAATGTCATTCTACTGCATATATTTTAACATTCATCTGTGAATGTATTTACCATGTACTGGATAAAGTAGGTGGAGCCACAGCTGTAGCCCTTTGTACATCCAAGGCCTTTGACAAAGTCTGGCACAAAGGGCTGCTAATGAAAATTAAATCGTACATTATAACTGAACGTATACTAAATATAATTAGACCCATCGTAGACAATAGAAGCATACAGGTTGTCATTGACAGAAATACATCCAAGTAGCATAACATTAATTCAAGTGTGTCTCAGGGGTCAATCTTTGGATCACTATTATTCCTGATATTCAAAAACCCCTTCCCTGATAATATTGTGTCCGAGATGGGTATATTTGCTGATGATAAAATGCTCTATAACATACATTAGGGAAGAACGGATGCACATCAATCTAAGACAATGGCAGAATCATTAGAAAATGACCTCCAGACCATTATGGAATCGCGATACAAATGGATAGTAAAACTAAGCTGCTCTGCTTTAATAATTACAAGATGCCTCTCGAACCGCCTATGTCAATGAAAAATAACACCCTACCTGAGAATTCCACCTTCAAACTCCTCAGCCTAACATTTGCGGGCAATACTGGAACAAATACATAGAGGACATTGCAAAGACTGCTGCAAAGATGATGGGTTCCCTCTATCGAGCTAAAAGACTACTCAGACTTGAGAATATCCTGTACCTCTACAAGGCCAGCATTCGCCCATACCTGGAATATTGTTGTCACATGTGGGCTAGTGCATCTATAACTAACCTCTCCCTCTTTGATAATTTCCAAAAAAGAATTGTCAATCTAATTAGTCCCACTATCAACCAAACTCCAGCCCCTGTCCCATCACCGCAATGTTGCATTTCTGTGTCTGTTTTACAAATATTTTAATGGAATGTGTTCTGATGAATTCGTTGCACTTGTACCCCCTCGCCATACATATCCCGACAAACCCGCTTAGCAATAAAATTTCACTCTTTCATTGTTGAGGTCCCTAGATGCCAGAAAGCTTTCTATTCTACTAGTTTCTTCCCTCGAACAGCTAGACTTTGGAATTCCCTTCCTGCTACCTTCTTTCCTAGTCATACTGATATGCAGAAGTTTTAAATGTAACATAAACTGACATCTTGTTAATCTTGACATTGTCCGAAAAAGTAGCCTTTTATGTCCAAGTAGTGATATGCCTTGTTAGGGGTTAATGTGAGTAAAATAAACAAATAAATAAATAAAGCTGGTTGTGTGTATATGTGAGTATATTTATCATACAAGTGAATGTTAAATGTAAAAATGATATACATGAAAAGTAATTATAAAATGCATGCTGAATAGATGTGGGAATCTGGTATATGGATCTGCAGAATAGATTTCTACATAGGGGTCAAGGAGTCTCGAGTCGTAGTCGAAGATATCAAAGGAGTCGGAGTCAGACTTTTACCATCCGACTCCGCAACCCTGTTTTTGATTTCTCAAGAACATGCATCATATTTTGTGATTTTTTTTTTTTTTCGTTTTCAAATTTTCTAAATTAAAATAACTTGTGAGAAATGAGAAACTAAGTAAAGATATCTAGCATGCACATTTTGACTGGATATTAGGTAGAATCTCTTTATTATTGTTATGTTTCATTGTATGACTGTGCAGTTCAAATGATATTATTCTATCACTGTATCATTATTGTAGTATTGGATCATTTGAGAAAATGTCAGTTTTTTCCATGAGATTTAGTTTAAAGTATCTAAATACCTTGTTTCCATGTAAGGCAAACAATTTCACTTATTCTTAACTAAACTGTAAATAAAAATTTAGGAATAAAATTTTTTGTTTTTAAAAAAAAAAAAAATTTTTTTTCATAGTTTTGTATATAATTAATTTAAAATTTTATTATAAATACAATACTTTGAATGCAGTTTTATATTCTGCTTAAGTAGTTTATTTTCTATATATTTTAGATTTCTTAAAATTTGAACGTGAAAGTGTTTTGTTGGTTAATTTTCATAAATGGCTTTCGTTTCTGAAAATTGATAGTAAACAAAGTAAACAGGTTGTGAGAATGAATGTACCATAGTTATTTTTTATTTTTTCTGATAAAATTTAGAGGGAGTATCTAATGTCTATCTATTAGACAAAGCATGAGTATTAAAATTAAATGTTAAAACATTAATTTTATGTGGAAACTTTTAAGTAAATATTTACACATTGGAAAAAAATGTTACATAATACATCATTTTATATTAATATGAATACTAGTGGGACCCGTGGAAATTCTACAGGGGACGTTGCCTAATAGTAAATAAATTAGAAAAATAAATAGAAGCAAATGGATATGTAAATAAATGGTGGCATGTTTTGTAAGTGTGGAACCGTTCGTTTAATGATTGAAGATGCAAATATCAGAATGGAAGAATGTCTACGTCTCAGCCAATCAGCGGTGGCAGATATCGGCAAATGAGAAAATATTATTTAGAAATAAGAAAGTGTAAATAGTATTGTGTCTGTATGTAGATACTAACCAGTTATTAGCGGCAGAAACCCAACAGAGTAGGAATATGTGGAAATGGTGCCGATGTCTAGTGGAAGTGGTGATAGTACAGAATAGGCAGAGAAAAATATGATCTACTTTCTTTGTAACTGTTAAGATTGTGATTGTGGCACTCCTTGGAATTAATGTAACATTTTAATCTCACACTGTTTTGCAAGTATTTTAATGGTGGCTGCTCTGACAAACTACAAGCCCTCGTACCCCCTCAACGGAAATACCCCCGACAAACCCGATAAGCTGCAAAGTCCCACCCCTACATAGTTGAGATCCCTAGATGTAAGAAAGCCTTTTACTCTAATAGCTTCTTCCCCAGAACTGCAGGACTTTGGAATTCTCTTCCAGTTTCCTGCTTCCCCAACTGTACTGACATGCAGAAGTTCAAGTGTAATGTAAACAGACATCTTGCTGCTAAACTCCCGACATAGTACCCCTGAAACTTCGGTCCCTGATAGTATATTAAAGTGGCAACATGCCTTGTTTGGGGTGAAAGTGTAATATATAAAAAAAAAAAAAAAAAAAAAAAAAGACTAGGCATAATAAATGTGCATGTGCAAACCTAGTATACTTTGGTCAAGAGAGGAAAAACTACGCCTCTTTTATTATATATAGGGATAAAGTTGCTATTTCAAAAATAAAAAAATATATCTATATGACTTGGGTGCATTAGCTTGAATCGAAACCAAAATAAAAACTTATGAAAAGAACATATATGTATGTTATATATAACGTGAGTTCCTTCAGCCATAATCGAAACCAAAACTTATGAAGAATTCTTGTTAAAATTATTTATTAAAAAAAAATAGGTTACTGGAGTACCATCAGGTATAATCGAAACCAAAACATATGAAGAATTCTTGATAAAATTATTTATTAAAAAAAAATAGATTACTGGAGTACCATCAGGTATAATTGAAACCAAAACTTATGAAGAATTCTTGATAAAATTATTTATTAAAAAAAAATAGGTTACTGGAGTACCATCAGGTATAATCGAAACCAAAACTTATGAAGAGTTCTTGATAAAATTATTTATTAAAAAAAAATAGGTTAAGTGCAATTCTTGGTAAAATAATTTATGACAAGAAATGGAAGTATATAACAATTAAACAACCCGCAAAAAAAAAATAACATGCTATCTTAATATATAGATAGAATACTCACCTCTGCCCTTATGCCTAGTTAAGATTTGTGTTAAGCCCAAAACAATGTGATTTCTATTTTGAAGAGTTAAGTCACAATGTTTTGTACAAAAATAGTGTTTACATACACACATAAAGAACTAAAGTAGAAAAGCTAATATAATTAAATTCCATTTATATAAAGTATAGGTTCTTTACGTATGGAAACACTATTTTGTTTCAATTGTTTTTGATATGTTCATATCTTTTGTTATTACTGTTTTTGATTATAGTTAACAATACTAAAACAACTGTTTTCCATTATGCAATAGGGCAGGTCGATTTTGGAACCCCAGTGAGGCAATGGTGATAATAGTTGGGGGTTTGACATAGAAAAGACCTACACAAAATATTTTTCTCAAAATCGTTATCTTTGCTTGAGGAAATGACTTTAAAAATTGAAAAATTGAAGCGATTAAAAGTTTTTTGGTGAATTGTCAAGAACGTCCCGTCATCAAAACAATCCGTACTGTTAAGAAAATTTAGAAGATGCTTAAACTACATTTTTAAATAAGATGAGTGAGGATAATGCATTAATAAAATAAATATTAACTTCAAGGCAAAATTGTTTTTTTTTAAATAATAGCGACCAAAGTTCGCTTTTTCATTTCAGGAACATTTTTTGGGTGGGAACATTTTAGATTTCACCGTCGTGAAACACGCTCGTTATTGATATTGAAAATTAATGTTTGTTTATTATTTAATTTGAAAACATTACGATTTAGGCTTAATTATTTCAAAAGGAAAAACAAACAAGATTTGTTTAAAATATATATTATTATATTTCAAGTGTCTGCAGTGAATTTAAACATATTCGTTTTATCTTTTTTAATTTGTTTTTCTATTAGGTTGGTGCAAAAATAATGGCATTTTTGCACCAACCTAATGTTTCACATCAAATTCTATTTGAAATTTTTATTAAAATATGGTAATACTCCAGCTTTATATTAAAACAAAAAAAAAATAGTCCATACAATTTTATTCAACACATTCTTTACGAAACATAATCACGTAAATTTTCAAGTTTTTCTACTTAATAAAAAATACTTTGCAGAAAATTAGTGTAAAATTTTAATTTCTTTTATTTTTAGGGAGTAATTGTTTTTAAGCCTTGTTTTTCTTCTAAAATTATAGTTCTAAATCAGATAACCCACAAAGATTAATACAAGTAAATAAGGAAACTCCTTTAAAGGTTTTTCGTAATTTGTGCATCTATGTTATTGTGCTAAAATAACTTTCTTATTTAGAAAGCCATATTGTAACTCTTCTGTACTTTCACCTAAAAATTTAATAAACATTAAATTTAACTTGAAAATACTATTAAAAATAGCATAGTAACATAGATGCACAAGCACTGGTTTTTCAAACTCTAAACACTTGTTTAAAATGGCACAGCTACAGCAAGAATGAATCTCTTTATGGATTACGACAAGTCATCCAGTTTAGTTATTTCCTCGAAAACAGTTATCCCACTTAAAAGATAGTGAGATTTCTAAGTTAATTGCCAAGGAAATAATTAGTATTCGGCAAGCAGTTAATCCACAAATACCCTTGTTAAGGTAACATTATATAGGACAGAAGGTCAATATATTTTGCTATAAGAGGGCCAAACAGATTGACAGGAAATCTCTTGCAGCAATCAAAGTGAAAAGAATGAAGGAACAGCTAGACAGACTGTTTGATATATCTTCTTGTAACTGTAAACGTTCTGCCTTGAGATGTGATGACTTTGCAGTAAAGTGCAAGACAGAAAATTGTCAAACAAGGCACATAGTCTGCACTTGTCCTCCTAACAAGGAGGTAAAATTAATTCTATAGATTCACCTGCAATTATATTCCTTTTTTGTGGAAAATAAAATAATATATTGGTATTTATTATGTAATCTGGCTCTATTATTAAACATGCAAATTTGGCCAATTTTCAGGTTCCACTAGAAGAACTGGCATTTACAGCAATTTTTAAATTAACAACAAAAAGCCTAACAACATTTACTGGTCCTTTGGGGGAACTTTATATCAATAATTATCAAGATTTGCCTCAAGTAGAGTTCTAAAAAATGAGTGCCCCACCCGATCATCATTATCTGATAGCAGAAGAAACAAATAATTAAAGTGTGGAGACCAGAGGCTACTTTTTGAGTATGCTGTTGGCATTTCTTGTGGAGAAGTTAACTTAGAAAATTGGGCTCTTGAATCAAGAAATATGGCTAATATAAGCCACAAGATTAATGTGTTTATGGACTAGAGTTGTCTATCCTCAAACACTATGATAAATTAAACATTTTGGTCAAATTTATCATCCAAGTGTATGCAGTTAGTTGGTTTGAGATCAAAACCGACAATATTTTATTTTTTAACCAACAGCAGTATATTTTAATATGATTCAGAGAACAAAACAGTTAACTGAAATCCAAATTACTGTTTTAAACAAAATATAGTGCTTTTGCATTACTTCCGGAAAATATAATATCGATGATAAACTCAGATGAATTGGATGTGAGAGAAGAGGGCATTCAAACGATTTTGTCCATTAAGTAAATAAATATTTATCCATTAAATTTTATTATTTTTCTTAATTTATCCAAACAATAGTTAGTTTTATTCATATTACATCGCAAAAAATATTTAAAAAAAATAAGTGTTTTCAAATAATTGTTTTTTTTTGTTTTTTTTTTGTGTTGTTTTTTCCAGAAATAGTGAACAACTAAAAAAAAAAAAAATGAAAAAGATTACTATCAATTTTGCAGCCACACACTGGTCAAATTTGATTGATTTTTCTCAAAAAGTTGTATATGGGCAGGAAGCAAGACATAAACACATTATTACAAAGTCATCATGCAAGCAAATTAGACCTTCATTTTCCTCAAAATGAAATTTTACAGAACAATTTAGTTCTATTATAAGTTTATATTATTGTCTCTAATAAAAAATTAAAATACATGTTTCTGTAACTTGTATCAAGTTGTTATATTGTGTAATACATCTCCACAATCTTTTTGAATTGTGAAATTTAAAAGACTTAGTTGCTAATTAGTTTTTTTTACAATTTTTGTTGCAGTCAAAGTTGAGATATTTTGCTAGTTCTGATTCATAATTAAAATTATAATTCATGTATTTATTTTTCTGTCAATGTATTTCATATAAATATATTTATTTTAATTGAATATTTTATAAAAATAGTGACATTTCAAAGTCAGTACTGTGAAAAATGCTATGAAAATGAAGGATTTTTCAGCATTTTTCTACACGATTTTTAAAATTAAATGCTCAATTTTCTGTTCAAGATAGGAATTTAATTTTTGGTATATGTTATCACATCAAATCCCAACTATCATCACCAGTGCCATGTTGATTTTCTGAAAAAAAATTGCAAATCGACCTGCCCTATTATGCAATGCTAACTTGAATAATTGATAAATGTAAATTTGTTAAAACTTGAATAATTGATGTAAATTTGTTAAAACTTTTTTTTTTTTTTTACAGGACTTGTTACACAATTGCCTGAAAAATTTTTCCACTTTTTATTGGAAGTCCAGAAAAATCTTGCAAGTGTTATCAAAAGTGTTGGGAAAATTGAACATTCTTTGTATCCTTTTTGTTATTTTTGAAGAGCAGTTCATCCCGTTGATTAATAATGTAAGATGATAAAATATTACTCTGTTCTTGAGGAAAAAGGTTTTGTTATTGTTGCATGAATATAAGATCTTTACACATCTCCTACTACAAATATCTTACATGTAAGGGCAAAAAATTATAATGTGAGTATTTGAGGAGCAGAGACTGCATGCACTCTTTCTGTGCTCCAGTCAACTCTATCTACCCATAGTAGTCTTCTATGTGCAAGAATAAATTTAATATCCTCTGCGATTAACATCTTTTAAATTGTGTTTATTTAGTTCTTTTTGAAGAGTCAGGTTGATTTGTCAATCTGTATATCAGTTACTGATTAGAATGTGAGACAGTGACTTTTCGCTCATTCCATGAAAAGTGGTCCAAAATCAAGAGAATTTTAAATCCAATATTTTCTAGCATTGTTATGTTTTTTTTTCTGAAAGACAACATCCTAAACTACAAAAAAAAAAAAAAATTTAATTCTGATCTTTTCTGCGTTGTCTGTGCTGAGGCTATAAACATCAGCTATTTATTGAAGTCAGAAAATGAAAGAATTGCCTATTTTTCAAGCATTCAGAAAACTAATAAATAACATAGAATTATGTTTGATTATATTTTTCATGATTGAGACATAGATTTCAAAATAATTGAGTCCCTGAGTTAATCATTTTTACATTAAATTTTCATAAAGTTAACACTTTGTCCATGTAACACATGTGATGCTTAATTGACTTTTTTTTCTCATTCTTCAATAAAACCTGAGGAAAAAATCCTTTCTGGTTATAAGCTAGTATATTACTGCAAACAAAATAATAGCTGAAAAAAAATCTAGCTGTTTTTTCTTCTTGAAAGAACACTTTGAATTTGTGTAACATATGTGATACCAAAATATCACTTCAAAACCTTCAATAATTTAAATGATTTAAACATAATAAATAACATACTCATAAAATACTTTCTTTCGTTTTCTGATCACATTTTCTGGTTGTATGTATGCAATTATATTAGCTTTATCTGGCCAGTATCATTAGCTTTTTCTGGAATACTTCATTACTGATACTTTTATATCAATATCAATAATTTACAAAACTTCACCAGGAAATTTTTTCCCCATCATAGGAGACTAAGGTCCAATCAAGTATCTTTAATATTTTCCCAGGGTTTCTTTTTTTTTTTTTTATCAACTCTGAAATTTGTTTTTCACTGGTATTCCTGTCATCTTTTGCTATTTTGTAAAAATCAGTTTTGTACAATTGCAGCATTTTTACCTTGAATTATGACTTATTTTCTCACTAGAGAATTGGCTAAGCCTCCAATTTCATCAACAACACCTTTTCCATGTGATGTAGCAAAATATTTCCAGGAAACTTTGCATTTTCATTTTTTTTTTTTATAACATAGATACCAGTCTAACAATGTATCTATTTTAAAATTCTGATGATGGCTCATCAAAAGATTATGAGCATGTCCTCTTTTTCAAATTGAATGTAGTCTGTCAAAGCATTTTTAAAGGTAAAGACAGAATTTTTTTCCTTTGTCTTGGCTTTTTGTGATGATCAGGAATGATTGGAAAACTTGGATCTTGCTATACAGAACAACTTAATGGATTTTCGAGACCACAAAGCACTTTGGACTTCATTTAGATATTCACAACTGTAAGCCATTGTTAAGTCACACTGTAAAACTTAGCAATCACTCTTTTTTTTGTCTTCCTTAAATGCTGTAGACTGAATCCGTTTAACTCTGACATGTTCTTTGAAAAAAGAGATCTTTTAATTCACCTACACACCCTTGTTTTTGATCAATTCTGGTTTGTTTTCATCCATTCTTTCAAAAAAAAAAAAAAAAAAAAAAAAAAACTGTCAGCCTTGTGTCTTCAATTGGCAATTAACATAAATACCTCTCCTACAAGTAGAAGTCAAATCCAGACTGTCATCACAAAGAATGCTAGGCCAAAAGTGTTCATCATAGGTAATTTTTAGATCTTTAATTTTAAGAATAACATTTTCATGAATTTCACATTTGCACATGTTTGGATGCTGATCTTTATGCAATAACACATTTGCTAACCTTAGGGATACAAATTTACCGAACTCTACAGTAATGTCAGAACATGATTAAAAAATATTTTCTGATTTGATTTGATCCCATTTTCCCAAACTGTTATTTCATCATGCATTCCAGGTATGATATACACATCTGTATTTACATAAAAGTCTGTTATCAATTTTTTGTTCTCTTCTGTAAATCTTTGATTTATTCTTTGTTCATGATTGTGTGATTTTTGGCTCTTTGTTTTGTAGGTTACTTAGGCAAGTTATCTAATTTTCAAATTGCTTTTTCCAATGATGAGGCATCTTGAACCCTGATTTGACATGGAGTTACTCAATAATTTCTTGCTGCCTCAGCGTTTTATGTAATCAAGAAAGACAGACACGTTCGGCAACTTTTTTACGATGTTCTTTTAGTTGATTCATTGCTTTTCGCTGATTTTTTTGAAGGGCTAAAATCCTGGCATTTTCTTGTTCTTGAAAAGATGTACCTATTTCTTTCCTTCATTTCCTTAGAACTTTCATTCTTTCAGCAGATGTTTTTTTCACACTTGAGCTTTCTATCTAAAAACTGAATTAACAATTTTTTGGATATAGAAAAAAGTAGCTAAAGACTTTCTATTCTAACTTAAAAAGTCACTTAACATTCTATTACCTTGATATCAATAAGAAGTTTTGATACAAAATCTAATTCATAAAAAGGATAAACAAGTAATTTATTTTATTACTAAATATTTTTGTCATTAATTGCTATTTTTGTAATTATGCTAATTTCCTGATCTAAATTTTTGAGTCAAGTAAAGCAATTTTGCATTTAAATTGATATCACGCAAAGTATAAAAAGAAAAATAGAAAAATATTTTACAATAAAAGGAATTGTTTCACTATAGAAAGTTTAATAAAAATGACCGCACTCATTGTTTTTTTTTCCTAACTTGTTTGCTTACGAAAAAAATAGAAATCTTTTAGAAAATTCATTGCATTGAAACAAAAATACTATGAAATGTTGCATCTAATATTTTTACTTTTTCTTTTAAATACATTACATTTTCTTACACGATATGTCGTTACTTAAAGAAAAATGTGAGTGTGAGGTAGGAGGAGGAGATAGAACAACTTAAAACAAAAATTGTTTTATTTGCCATAACTTCAAACAGTAGCATTTGGTAACCAGTAGTTTTCAGCTTTGTTGATATGAAATGTTTTTATTTGTCTAAATGTTAAAAATAAATTATTGAAGAAAAAATATTCCACTGATAAAAAATAAGCAGATAATTAGAATATTTAATTTTTCTTTTTATCACAAGTTAAAATATTTATTCAAAGGTTGAGAAAATAATTTTTTTTATCAACCATATGGAAAACTAAGCTGGCTTTGTTGATTTTTTTTTTTTTTTACATCAACGTGGTTATTGCTGCTGCTTGAAAAATGAATGCTGTCCCAAAAATTACTACTCCAAAATTCTTATGTGTGCGTTCAAACAGTTTTTAAAAAACTACTTGATTTTATGATACAGATTTTATGATACAAATTTTATGATGCAGATATGAAAAAAAAAGAAAAGATTTTTACATTAACATGTACAGGTTTGAAATCTTTTCAATGACAATTGTTTATGCTATAGAGCCTGAACTTAAGGGACGGTGCTGACCAATTCTCTCACTAAGATTAAGAAAATTCTTTATTCTGATTGATTGCCAAATTTGAGTATTTTCCCACTTCACAGAGCTTTCAAAATTGGTGAAATTTCGCATAGGTAACACACATGAGAATAAATAACAATGTAACACACGTGACAACAAATACCTTAATTCTCAGGGGTTCAATGAATAAAAATTTACTAAAAGACTATTGTAATAATTAGAAGACTCCATAAAAATTTAGAAAAACACATTTCTATAAAAAAAAAATAAGGGCACAATTCACAGAGTTTATAAATTGTTTAAAAATGTTTAAAGTATCCTTCCCATCTGAATGTAATGCACGTGACTCGAGAAAGAAAACTATTATAAAAAAATGGTTATAAGCCAAAAAAGAAAAGAGTAAAGTAATATAAAATAAATTTTATCGCTGATAACCTTTCTGAACTGTATCTGGAATGGCCCTTTTCAATTTCTGATGAGAATGTGAGATAGTTTTTAAAAGCCACTTGTTTCCTATGAAAAACTTTAGAATTGACAATTGAGAAAGAACATGCTTTTCTTTTTGTTATATTACAGCTATGCTTGCCAAGATCTATTTGGGCTTCTCTCTTTGCCTAGTGATACATGTAAAAACAAATACCGATACCTAGATTAAACTCTAATTTGCTCTAAAAGATTTACTAAGAATCTTAGAATTTTTTGATATGGAGAGATGGATATAACATAAAATGTAAAGATGAATTTTTACATTTTTTTTTTATTTGGTCTCTTAAAACTTGAAAAATTATAGTAAAAAAATAATGTGGAGTTTAGGAATGAGCAATATGATTACATGAGGATTTTTGCCTGGAAATATAAAATATTTGTTCATATGGATTGTTATTTTTCAGCCTTAACAGTTTTTCAGTTGGCGATCGTTTCACACTGAGCGGAAAACTGAACCTGCCGAAGGTTTCATAGATGGTGATTTAATTGAGAGTTTTTTGGATCTTGAGCGGGATAAAATTGAACAAGTTGTTCAAGGGCTCAAGAGTTCACATACAAAAGTAAGTTCAGTGTTTGTGTGTAAGTGCAGGTAAACATGAGTTAAAATGCTTTTCTAACAAATTACAATGTCTTCATGTAAAAATATTTTTGAGGATGTCAACAAAAAAAACAGTATCACAAATCCATTGAGACATTCGCTCTTTGGATGGGTGATATTGTATAAATGTTTTGGGACTGCCCAAAATATTATACAAGACTTTCTATTTATTTAGAAAATTTTGTTGGCCTGCCCAGTATTATAAATTACTGCAGCACAACACTGCCTCGAAAATCTATTTTGAGGCCAACACTTTTCATTAACGATCCTGCTGAATCATATTCTGAGATCATTTCTTGACATCTTATGCAAACTTTACAATTATCTATGGCAACACCTTGAAGTGATAATCAAGATCTTGCTGATTCTCTCTCATTGAACTTGGAGCATGTTATACACTGAAAAAGGTGACTTGTTACTTTTGATATCTCTAAAATATAAGTCCCTCTCCTTTCTGTACCAGTGCTCTGATTGAAATGAATGACTCTCTTCTTGAACTGACTTTCACTTCAGACCTAAAATGGAAGACATCCAGTGTTGCTATGGTTGGTTGAAAAATGGATCATCACTGCAGTATCTTTTTTTTTTTTTTTTTTTTTTTTTTTTTTTTTACATGGTGGTCACCACTTATCAAGGCCCGGAAGCCACTCAGGGATAAGGGTTATTGCGTGTACAGTACGTTAGTGTGGAGATTTGATGAAGTGTTTACTTAAGGGGGCGGTTCATTAGAAATTTGTTTACATTGGACTTGAAGACATCCAAGTTGTAGTCAGGTGGGAAGCAGGCAGACAGAACAGAGTTCCACAGGCGTGCAGTTCTAAGAAAGAAGCTTTGTTCATGGACTCCACGTTTTGATTTAGGCACAGATAAAGAGTAGGGGAAATTTTTCACAGTGGATTCAGCTAGACGGGTGTTTTTTGTGAAATATTGGCGAGGGGGGACCAGAGATTGGAGTTCAGACGAGCACCTGCCATGGAAATAACGATTAAACAAGGATAGGCTCGCAATATCTCTTTTGTGGGAAAGATGTTGCAGGGTAGAGAAAAGGGCATCCCCCACTAAGCCACAAAGTCTATTTTGTATTCTGTCAAGGCAGGATAGGCTGTTTTTAGCAGCTCCTGCCCAGATATGGCAACAGTATTCCATCCTTGGACGTACTTATATAGATAGAGAATTACATCAGTACTGAGATATCTTCTGGAGCGGTAGAAGGATCCCACTATCTTTCCAGCGACCTTGGCAATAGACTTGATGTACGTGTTCCATTTCAGATCAGGAGTAAAGGACAAATCCAGAAGCTTGTCAAAACACAGGGCTTCTCCTAGACGAGAGCCATCCATTTCAATTGATGCCAGATGGGGATCAGAGCGTTGATGATGTAAAGATAGGAGTTTTGTTTTAGATGCTTTAAACACTGAACCATGTGCTCGAGATCAGAGGAGAGAGAATCAGAGAGAACTTTGTCATTTACAGCCTTTGATGTGTTGCCGTAGATGGTCGTGTCATCAGCATAGATGTCAACGAATGATTTAAGTATGTGTTTAGGGAGGTCATTGATGTAGATCAGGAAGAGAGTTAGGCCCAGGATTGACCCTTGAGGGACTCCAGCATTAATACTGCAGGCCTCTGATTTTTGTCCATCGACCACTACTCTTATGAGCCTATCGGAAAGAAATGATTTAATGATTGAGAAAACATTTCCAGTTATACCGTAGCTGGAAATCTTGTGAAGTAGGCCCTTATGCCATACCTTGTCGAAGCACTTTAATATGGGCAGAAATCAGAAGCTCACAGTATTAATGTTGGTGTCCTTCAAGTTTCCATCCTGGGCCCTACTCTCTTCCTGATCTTCATCAATGATCTCCCAAATCACATTCTTAGATCATTTGTAGACATCTATGCAGATGACACTATGATCTATGGCAGCACTTCAAAGGCAGACAATGACCAAGATCTTTCTCTTCTGATCTTGAGAATGTGGCGCATTGGGGTAAAAGGTGGCTGGTTAATTTTAATGCATCTAAAAACAAACTTCTCTCTTTTCATCATCAATACTCTGACCTTCATTTGACCCTCATCATGAAATGAATGGCTCTCGTCTTTGGAAAGCACCATGTTTTGACAAGCTTCTGGGATGATCTTCATTTCTCATCTGAAATGAAATATATATATCAAATCCGTTGCCAAGCTTGCCAGACAGTAGACATCTCACTGATGATGACATCTTTGCAGTCTTTTTTCCACAGAAGAAATGTTGTCAGCCGGTCTCTATTCTATGGTTTTTTTCATTGCAAGTGCTCATCTGAGATCCAATCAATATTGCCAAACTTTCACAAAAAAACACCCAACTCGCTACAACCACTATCAACAATTTCCCTTAATCTCTATCTAAATCTGAATGCAGATTCCATGAACAAAACCTCTTTTCCTAGAACTGCCCCCTGTGGAACACTGTTCTGCTGGCTTGCTTTCCAGCTGACTACAATATGGTAGTCTTCAAGTTCAATGTAAACAAGTTCTTGTTGAGCCATCCCTTTAAATAATAAGATTCTACCCAATTTCCACCTCTGACGATTATTACGCAACCACCTTACTCTCATTAACCTTTATCCTGAAGTGGATAAAAGGTGACTCACTTGTAAAAAAAACAAAAAAAGAACATGGATTCATTTTTGTATCCAAGTTTGTCATTTACCATAATACACTATAACAAGAGAATATTCTTTTCATTATTTTGACTCTCGAGTATATATCAGTTAATATCTTATCTGTTTTTGTATAGAGTAATGTGGTTCTCGATTAACTGTGTCGGATATATACTCGAGAGTCAAAATAATGATATATTGTTATAACCCTATACATTACACACTTCCCACTAGCAAATGGATGACTTCCAAAAATGACTCGTTTCCATAAAGTCAAGTGACTAACTTTGACTGATATAACTCACTAACCAAAAGCTGCATATAAAGATAAACTTCATTTGTAAATTTGGGTCAATTATTGAGACTGAAAGCATTCAGACTCTACGTTTTTATAATATATAGAGATTACCAAATGATACCTGAAGTTTTAATTAAAAATTTTTTTTAAATTACTCAAGTATTTGCCCAATTTCTTCAACTGAAGTAATACCTGACACTGATCAGAATATCAGTTGCACCTGTGCATTCCTCTATTGACTTGTAAAAAAGTAGATTATCGCTGGGATGTGCCTGCATACATGTTGCAATATTGCTTCTCCGAGGCATGTATAATCCTGCTTTTTTGATCCTCTGATGAAGGAAGGATTGGACCTAGTAATTCACTCTTGTTTGTCTGTTCAGTTTGTTTGCACTTTTCTCAATAACCACACCTTTTGATTTTTAAAAAATTTTTTGCACAAACATTAGTCATGGTGAAAGTAGATTTTTGCCAGAACAGATTTTTTAGATACTTCTGGTTGCATCCTTAGGGGCCATTATATAAAATTAAAGGGTAAAATTGCCCTAAAATCGTTCATGCGTTCGTTTGCACTTTTCTCAATAACCACTCCTTGAATGTTTTAAAATTTTTTACAGACATTAGTCATGGTGAAGTAAATTTTTCACTTGTGGAGAGAGACCTTGGATGCTCGGCTGGATTTGGCAATAACAAATGTTTATAAGAAATGGTAGATTCAAAAAGATATATAGCTCTAGTAGTTTATCACTTATTCTAACAAATATTTCTCAAATTTATTGTAATATCGTTTCTACTGAAAGAATTTTCATAAAATGTCAGCAAAAATTTTTTTTTTTTTTTTTTCAGATTGATGATGGCAGTGGGATGAGCCGAGATGCTACGTTAGATGATCTCATCAAAATGGTGGAAGAGTTGACACGAATTCACTGAGAAAAGCAACAAATTTATAACCCTTACTTTCTGTTTTTTTTTCTTTTGAAATAGAAAAACAATAAATAAGAGGAAAAACAATTTGTTCCTTTGTTTTTCTTTATTGTTTTGGTTACCATTTTGATTTGTGGACTAGCAATCTTTTAATTAACAGTGTTGAAGGATATCTGTCTATTGCTGTGTACCTTTTTTCAGAAGTTATAATTGTTAGTGTAAAATGCACTAAAGAAGCTGGGTAATTATCTGTATATATATAAAAGCGAAAATGTGTGTATGTATGTTTGCTTTTTATGTATGTCCAAGAAAGGCTTTTTTCAGAGAAGCGGTCGGTCGGCTCGCATTTTAAAACTTTTTATATCACATATAAATCGTAATATCTCCGAGTTAACAACGGAACTCGCCTGTCTATTTAATTTGCTCGACTTCAGGAAGATAAATATTCAACATTTGTCGCTCGCCACATTTGGATTAGTCTTTTTCCTATAATAAAAGCAACACTAATTCTGACAGTATTTTCCGGCGATAGCCGGAAATGTCCGAAAGCAATCAGCTTTGATCAATGTGGAAATATTTTCCTTATATCAAACAATTGCTATTCAATTTGGACCCCACCAACATCTTGGGAAAATAAAAATAAAAAAAGCGTTCCCCGCAGTAAATGAAATACTATCCCGCAGTCAAAGTTGACGTCATTAAGTCATTAAAACATGCACCTGCCAAATCTAAGTAATTAAATAAATTCAAACGTGTTTCCGTTAGTATCTCGCGGTGGGTCAATGGTTAAAATCACACATTTTTTTTTTCACACTTTAATTTCCAACTTCGCCTCAAGGGTTCGGGTTCGATCCTCATACTCACCTACCAAAACTTTTTTATTTTTATTTTAATCCCCCCCCCCCCCTCAGTTTTGATTTACCCAAAACCACACACACCTCTCTTCACCCCCCCCCCCCGCTAGTCTTCTATATACATAAAAGCGAAAATGTGTGTTTGTGTGTCCGCTAAAAACTTTCAACAGACAGAACAAAAATTCACAAACTTGGTATCATATTCCTTCACCTGAAAAATATTAAAAAATTGGCCGAAAACGTTAATTTTTTCACCCTGAAATCGACAATTTTCTACAGGATGAGATTGGGTCCTGTAGAAAATTGTCGATTTTAGGGTGAAACAAAAACCATCCTCTCATGACGACGACCTGTTCTACTCGTGCGTCAGATGACGTCATGACCTGATTTAGTTTAAATAGTTGAAAAACTGACTAAATTTCATGTATGTCGTGTTAGGTCAGTTGGTTAGAGCTTTGTTCATTATCTAAACGTTTTGGGTTCGAATCGTGGTGTGAGATGTCTTTTTTTTTTTTTTTCAATTTTTTAAATTTAAATATTGAACCAGTGTTATTTAAGCCATTTTTCACGTAACGTTCGTTTTTCTGGTTTTTTTTTTTTTTTACTTTGCTTATTCTTAGGTTTTCATTAACACCCCTACCACACACCCAAAAACACCCGGGTACCCACCGATTTTTTAAATTTTAATATCGAAACAGGCTTATTTAAGCCATTTTTCGCATGTTTTTTTTGGGGAGGGGGGGGTCGTTTTAACGTTCGTTTTTCTTTTTTGTTTTTCCGATTTTTACATTTAACATCATTCGTTTGTCTTACGTCAGTTTTTTTTGTGTTTTTTTTTTTCGAGGGACCTAAGCTACAGGGGTACTATGTAGGGAGATGGACAGCAAGATGTCTGTTAACATTACACTTGAACGTCTGCATGTCAGTATATTTGGGGAAGCAGGGACCCGGAAGAAACTACTGGAGTAGAAAGCTTTCTTACATCTAGGGATCTCAACTGTGAAGGGGTGGGATTTTGCTGCTTGTCGGGTTTGTCGGGAGTATTTACATTGAGGGGGTACAAGTGCTCGCAGTTCGTCGGAACATTCACCATTAAAATACTTGTAGAACAGGCAGAGGGATGCAACATTTGGTCTATGGGACAGAGGCTGAAGCTTAGATGACAGTTCAGGGCCTATCAGGTTGGCGACTCTCTTTTGAACCTTGTCTAAGAGCGAGAGACTAGTAGCAGATGCACCAGCCCAAATGTGACAACAATACTCCATACATGGGCGAATGGTGGCCTTGTAGAGGTATAGGATACTTTCAGGCGTAAGTAGTTTTCTAGCACGTTAGAGCGAGCCTACCTTCCTCGCAGCAGTCCTGGCAATGCTCTCAATGTAACTGTTCCAACATGTTCCCTGTGAATGTTTGGCCAAGGGGTTTAAAAAAGTACTTTCAGGTAGGGAGTCTTTGGCCATTGCTATTGGTGGTTGAGAAGGTTCCTGTAATTATTGAAGGAAACAAGTTTAGTCTTGGCGGCATTGAATGTGACCATTCATTTTTGTCCCCATTCCACTACAAATCGGAGGTCATCCTCTGGTGTTTCTGCCATTTAGATTCATTTGTTTTCCTGTTGTACCTGTTATAGAGTGTGGTGTTATCAGCATATATACCCATCTGAGACAATTTTGTCAGGGAGGTCATTTATAAGGAATATAAAGGTCCAAGGTACTCCTGTATTTATATCATATTGTTTAGATGTATGACCGTCGAGGACAACCTGGATTTAATTATGTTAATTATTTGCCCAGTGATACCATATGATCTGATTTTCCTGAAAAGACCTTCATGCCATACCCTGTCAAAAGCCTTAGATATATCTAGAGCTACTGCTCTACCCTCTCCTGCTTTGTCCAGTGAATGGTATATACATTCACAGATTACAGTTAGGATATCTGCTGTGGAACAGGCTTGCCTAAATCCATATTATTGGTCAGTCAGAAGTTTAGCAGCTGTAAGGTGATGAACTAGAGCTTGGTATATTATGAACTCAAATATTTTGGCGAAAAGTGGGAGGAGGCTAATAGGGCGATAATTTACTGGGTCAGTTCTTTTGCCAGAATTCTTGAAAACTTTTGCCACAGAAGCAGTTTTACAGCAGTCAGGAAAACAAGATTCATTAAGGCATTTTTGTAAAGTTTGGAGAGTACTGGAGCTACCTCGGTGAGCATTTTTTTTAAAAGCACAGCTGGGATGAGATTGGGTCTACATGCTTTTGAGGTGTCTAGGTTTTTTATGATAGCATGCACCTAAGAAGGGGTGGTTTTCAGATCGTCTAGTGTGGTGTCTATCCGCAAAGGAAAGTCAGGTAGGGGGTTGTTTGCAGGGTCCAATGTGGAGTTTCTGTGCTTCGATGTGTTTTCTGGTGGTTTCAGTAAATTCTCTCTTAGCTGTCGCAATTTCTTACAATTACTTCTAGCTTCTATATACTTCTGTCTGTTTGAACTGGATTTACGTTGGTTAAATCTGTGGTATGCATGCTGCCTTTGAGCAATGGCAGATACACAAGTAAAAGTAAACCATTGGGGAGAGTGGGGCTTGCTATAAAATTTCTGCGTGAGAACATGCGCTTCAATTGCCATTTTGAATCATTCAGTGGTCTCATTTCGCACTGTTCAACAGGAAGAGAAAAGATATTTTCCCATGGAGCATTCCTGGTGAGATCCCTAATGGCTACCCAGTCAGCCTTTTTATAATATCTTGTTTTGAGCAATGGCTCTTCAGTTTTGGGTCTAGAGTTTAGGGCGATTTCAACCATTATCACAGCATGATCAGCATTCCTGAATGGGCTGTGGGGATTCGTTATACAATCATTGAGAACTGTGGTCAGAAACAGATCTAGAAGTGATGCATGTTCTTCTTGGTCTGGGAAACGGGTTGGAAATGTAACCATTTGTGACAGGGAATAAGATATAGAGAAGCTATGTGTTGTGTTACAAGCTGCGTCTGTGTAATTAGAGAATCCAAGCCAATTACTGTGCTGGGCAGTGAAGTCACCAAATATGTGCACTTGTGCGCGAGTATCAAGGGAGAGTGCTGTATCTATGCTGTCAGAGACTTTGTTTATTAGCGTACAGTCCTGGTTGAGGGAGAGCGGTAGAGAAAATAAAAGTAGCTAATGTTATGTTGCATGCTAAATCTAAAGCACATAAAAGCCTGATCATCTGATTCTAGTTTCGTCTCTCTAGTCAAGGGGAGAGTGGTTCGAATATAGACTCCAAGTCAATGCATATGTCTGTCAGAGTCCTTACGGCAGAGTGGAAGATATCCAGGCATGTTAAAGTAGTTAGAGGGGATGAAGGAGTTTAGGCTAGTCTCACTGAGTGCTAATATATCTGAGGTTCGTAAGTGAAAAGCCTCAAGGGAGGAGGCAAGTTGATTTTGTTCGAGTTTAAGCCTGGGTTAATCGTAATTTTTTATTGTACTGTCATTTTGTTTTGTTTTAAGAATTTCAGTTTAGGTAAGGAGTGCTGAACAAGTGGTTATGCAGAATACCAGACATGCAACACAAGTAGACCATCAGCTGACCTTTCATCTACTAGGATTGTGGCCTCAGGAAAACCCACTGGGGATGAGTGCAGGGTCCCTTTCCATGTGCGACATGGCACTACAAACATCCCAATATTATACAGCTGTTGATGGAGCAGCCGCTCAAAGAGTTAGGACTCTTATTCTACCAGTCGAAAACAGCAGCCAGAAACAGTCAATTCGGTACCCTCAACCCATCAGACAAAGGTCAACCCAATCTAATTGCACTGGTGTATATGGCACTCAAGCACTCCCAGTTTGGAGGGATGGGATGTGGCGGAAGTGGGGAAAATGACATTCATTGCCCTAGTCAGGAAACAAGATTGACCACTGAGTGTTTCTGTGATATGGCGTAATGGAAAAATAAAAAGGTATTAGCAGTCTCTTTTCCAAGTTTCGGATTTTAATCATGTCAAATCACACTTCAATTCCTTTTGACGGATTGATTTTGCTATTTCTTCTGATGAGTTAAAGGCATAATAGATTCACTGATTGATATAAAATTAAGTGATTGATTTTGCGTTACGAAACATATTGTCAAGAATTGTCAACTGAATTAAAGGAATAAATTATAAGATGGTCAACATCATGAATTTTGGAATATAACTTTTTGTCATTTATTCTCTATATTGCTCTGTAATTACATTGAGCTTCTTAAATAAGGATTGACATATATTATAAGAAAATATATGTCTACAGAAATATATATATATATAACTTGAGTGCCATTAGCTATAATCGAAACCAAAACTTATGAAGAATTCTTGGTAAAATTATTTATTACAAGAAATGGAAGTCTATAACAGTTTGTAGTGACCACAACAAATCTTCAGTAGAGACATTCTCATAGCAACCAATGTGTTAACACCCATGGATTTCAGAACGCATCCAGACACAACGTCATAATTTGCCCATCCGCACACATGCGATAAAAGGAACTACATTATGCTTTGCATGCAGTGACGCAACAAATAGTCCAGAACGTTCTAGAATATTGGTATATACACTTTAGTATGCGAAAATCAAATCAGTCCTGGATGCAGTTCTACAAGTGAACAACATCGTTGCCTGAATCGCGCGTCATGCATTCTTAGCATGGAAAATCACCATATCAAACAATCAATTTTTTTCAAGTTATTTCAAATTGCTGTTTTCACATGTAATGAACACATTCACACACACATACACACACGCACACACACAAAACGCTTACATGTTGTAATGACGTTTCATTTTCTCTCCAGAAAATAACCATGTGTGTTTGATCTGTTCATGAACATCAGTGATCATAACTTTTTGCCTTTTCTACAAGACACTTATTAGCAAAGAGTGTCTAATTAACACTTGTTGCCTGTAGTACAGAAGGGTGTTAATGAAGACACTTGAGACAGGGTAGAATTATGTTGTAGGCATGTTTATTAATAGTATGTGAGTGACTTTTATACAAGGATGTTCAAGGGGAAGTAACTCGATTTATTGAAGAGTATTCTGTTACATCCCCTTTGTTAAGAAAAAGTGTTTTTTTTTTTTTTTACTTGTTATCTAGTTGTCTATTATAAAGTCCTTGTATTTGGAGGGGGGGACTCGCCGTGTTCTTTTGGGTCGGTTTTGGGTTAGTATCTCTGGCCTTTGGTTTGCCTCCTCTGGTTGTCCCGGGTTGTCTAATAGAATGTATCTATCGTTAGTATTGGATGGAGTATTGGCTTCCAATGAGTGGGTGTGCTGTTGGGGCAGTAGTGTTGTATCGTCCCAACTAGTATTTTGAATGTGTGTGTTGAGAGCAGTTCGTCTCAGAGGATTATATAGTTCTTGCAAATGTCGTCTGTTGCGCTTCCATCACCATGCATCTTGATGTAACTGCGTGGCTCAGTACTTTTGTCAACCACTGTCGCCGGTTGCCAGGTATCTTCTTGTAGGACTGACACTTTGCTACCAACAATTAATTCCTTTGCGTTTTTGTTTTAGTGTCATTGCTGTTTTTTTGCTTTTGGTGCACAATCGTTCTCTGATCTCGTAGTCTTTTGGGTTGTCCATGTTTAACAAGGTTGGAAGTTTTGTTATTTTCCTATTGTATAGGATTTCTGCCAGGGAAGGCAGATGGCTGTCAATTGGGGTTGTTCTAAGGCATAGAAGGCCCATTTGACAATCCATTTTTGATTGGCTCTTACAAATATTTTTTTTTTATGGTTTGAACCATGCGTTCTATAAATCCGTTTGATTGTGGGTACCTGGGGCTTGATGTGATGTGAGTGAATTCCCATTTTGTGTCAAAATTGAGGAATTCGTTTGATACAAAGTACCTGGCATTATCTGTGTATAGTCTTTCAGGTATGCCGTGAACAGCAAAGATTGCTTTGAAGTATTCAATGCAACTGGTGCTATGCTTTTCAGCGTTTTGATTGGCAATCAATAGGAAATATTGACCACTGAATTGAAAAACGTCTGCTGTGATGTACTGGAACCGTCTTGTTGCATGTTCCTTAATGATCATTGTTTCTTTTGGATTTTTCGTCTGGTGTTCTCTGCAGATCTCGCAAGTCCTTACTAGTGCTTCTATGTCCTTATATATTCTTCTCCAGAACACGCTGTTGACATTTTTCGATGCTCCGGTATGCATTGTGGATTCTCTGTAGTACCATGTGTTGCATACTTTTGGGTATGACTATGGATTGTTCCTTTGTGACCATACCATCTTGAACCGATAAACATTCTTTTAATGACCTGCTTCTAATTATTTTAGGAGTGTTTTTATGTCATCTGGCCATCCATTTAATTTCACCTATTTGAGTGTTCGTAGCTCTTCATCTTCAGTTGCATTTTGTAATTCAGTTTGTTTCTGAGCTGTTATGTCTACAGTGTGTATAGTTAGGTTAAGCTCAATTTCTTTGCCTGAAGTTGGTTGGACTCTTGACAGGTCGTCTGGAATGCACATTTCTTTTCCTCGTTTATATATAATTTGTGTATCATATGGCTGCAATCTTAATAACATTCGTTGTAGTCATGGGGATGCCTGTGATATATTCTTGTACTGGATATTTTCCAATGGTTTGTGGTCTGTTTCCACTACTATTTTTTTCCTGTATGTATAATATATATATATATGTGTGAAATCTCTCACACCCGAAAACCACTGCTAGTAATTCTTGTTCTATGTTCACATAACGCGATTCCGTCTCAGTCTTTTGCTTGCAAAGGCGACAACTTTGTTGTTGTTAACCTAGTCCTAGCATGCTTGAGTCTTCTTAGATAGTTGTTTCTGCATTGGGATCAAAGTATGCTAGACAAAGCTTTTCATGGACATGGTCTTTTGACATTCGGAAAGCCTTATCGTGTGTCTCATTCCAGTGATACGCTGCATCCTTTTTGAGTAGTGACCTCAGTGGCGCTGTTTTGGTGCTGAGATCCAGTATAACGGGACTTAGGCATTGTATCAGACCGAGGAGTTGATGAAGTTTCTCTCTGTTGGTTGGTGCTGGTTTTGATTTTATTCTATCACATTTGTCGTGGTCTGGGTGAGAGCCATCCCAGATGAAACCATAAAATTTTATTTGTTTTTGTCTGATGGCGCATTTCTCTTTGTTGAAGACTAGGCCGTATTTTGGGGCTGTGTCCATTGTTTCTATCAAGTTTTGATCATCTTCTTGTATTGTTCTACCATATACACATATATCATCAGATATACCAATGGCTCCCTTATATGTTTCTATTATTTGGTCCGTTTTCTGTTGAAAAATGTCTTGTGACATCTTTAGGCCAAACGGACATCTCAAATATCTGTACCTCCCGAACAGAGTGTTGGAACAAGGCTTGATTCCTCTTCTAGTTGTATTGCCCAGTACCCATGTTTTGCATCCAGTTTCGAGAAATGTTTTACACCTGCTAGTCTGTGTGAAATTTCTTCCAACGTTGGGGTTTTATGATGCATCCTTTTTATGCATTTATTTAATAGTTTGGCGTCCAGGCAAACTCGTAGTTTTCCATTTTTCTTTCTGCTGCATGCGATAGTATTGACCCATTCCGTAGACTCTGTCACTTTTTTATGACACCCATGTGTTCTATTTTATCTAATTCTTGTTTTAGTTCGTCTCTAAGCTGCACTGGGAATTTTCTTGGTGGTTGTACTACCGGTATTGCGTCTTCAACAAGATGTATCTTTTGGACGCCTGGGAACTTTCCTATGCCTTGGAATCTGTCTGGCTAATCCTTAGTGAGGTCCTCTATATTTTTCATTTGTTTCATTGTGTGCACCTTGGTTATGCTACAGTTGATGGTTACGAGACCAAGTCGGATGCTTGGTTTTAGACCCAGTATTGTGGTGTCACTGTCGCAGATGAAGAACTTTGCTCTGATAGTCCCGGAGTTTTTATGTTTTATATTTAAGATGATTGATCCATATTGATTTATCTTGATTCCGTTTGCAGCCCACAGGGTTGCTGACTCTTGTTTTCGGTATCCAGGAGTTAGCTCCCTTTGCCGATCTTCTGTTTTGTTTATTGTTCCATCACCATTGTTTGGGTACATTTTTTTTATATATCCGGACAGGTAAAATATTTCCGTTTGCTCCTGTGTCGACCTTCATTCTTATATTGTGTATTTTATTTCCCGCATCCTCGCAGTCTGTTAGTGAACATTTCTTTGCGTCTGTCGCTCTCTGTGTTTACTGTATATAGGTATAAGTCATCTTGGTATGATTCATCGTCTTCATCATCTCTCAATGTTGAGTTTATTTTTTTCTTGGGAAACTTTGCTTTTTGTAATTGTTTTTGTGAATTTGTTTCTTATTTCTATATGAGCAATTGCCCTGTCTTGTTTTGTTTCTGTTAGGTGTATCTTTTGGGTTTTTCCGGCCTTGCAAGTTTGTTAGGCAGTACATCTCGAAGTGGCACGTTTTGTTATAGGCATGCATGACAGTCCTCTTTCTTTTTCTTGTGGTTCTTTCCGCATCTTGTGCAGGGTTGATTTTTTTTGGAAATTGCATGGTATATTCCATTTCTCCCTTCGTTGGCATCTTTGTATCAATAATTATCGTTTGTGGTCATCTCGTACGCACTGATGCTTTCTATTGCTGATTTAAGAGTTAGGTCCAGTTTAGCTATTAAATTTCTTCTTTCATCGGCCCATTTATTATTTGTTCCAGAATGCGTTCTTCTTTGTTGTTCCCGAAGTCGCACCTGTTGGCTTTAGTTTTAAGTCTGACTACATAGTCATCCACCGTGTTTTCATTTTGGAGCATTGATGAGAATTCCAAACGCTCAACCCATTTATTCGGTTTTGGAATCATATGCGCTTCAAATACAGCGAATATGTTTTTTTTTAGTTTTCTTTTTGTTTGCATGTGAGTTGGGCATTTTTAGTAGCTCACGACCCTTTGGTCCAGTGCATGGTAAAATGCAGTTGCATTTAAGTTTTTCCTCTATATTGTTTATAATAACATATGACTATATTGTTTATAATAACATATGACTATATTGTTTATAATAACATATGACTATATTGTTTATAATAACATATGACTATATTGTTTATAATAACATATGACGACATAAAATCGACCCATTCGTTGATCGCTTCGTGTTTATTTTAATTTGTCCACTCAAGAACGGGTAATGTTAGAAGTCGCCATGTTTCTTTTCGCACTTCTTTTATGTTTTAGAAACAAAAAGTTTATATGTTACAAGAAAAGGCTGTCCCCTTTTCTTGTAAATAAGAAAAACATTAGATAAGTGGAAAATGAGATTAGGATTCGAATCGTGTAAGATTCAGAATAGATTCGGAGTTGAACTGTTGGAACTTGGTTATTGTTTTGGAAAAAGTTAGATTTTGTAAAAAGAATTGTTAATTCTTTTATGAAAATTGAATGAAAAAAAGTTAGATTGTGTAAAAAAGAATTGTTCATTCTTTTATGCAAATTGAATTAAAAAAAGTTAGATTTTGTAAAAAAGAATTGTTCATTCTTTTATGAAAATTGAATTAAAAAAGTTAGATTTTGTAAAAAGACTTGTTCATTCTTTTATGAAAATTGCATTAAAAAAAGTTAGATATTGTAAAAAGAATTGTTCATTCTTTACTGAAAATTGAATTAAAAAAAGTAAGATATTGTAAAAAGAATTGTTCATTCTTTTATGAAAATTGAATTAAAAAAGTTAGATTCTGTAAAAAGAATTGTTCATTCTTTTATGAAAATTGCATTAAAAAAGTTAGATTTTGTAAAAAGAATTGTTCATTCTTTTATGAAAATTGAATTAAAAAAGTTAGATTTTGTAAAAAGAATTGTTCATTCTTTTATGAAGATTGAATTAAAAAAAGTTAGATATTGTAAAAAGAATTGTTCATTCTTTTATGAAAATTGCATTAAAAAAAGTTAGATATCGTAAAAAGAATTGTTCATTCTTTTATGAAAATTGAATTAAAAAGTTAGATTTTTAAAAAAGACTTGTTCATTCTTTTATGAAAATTGAATTAAAAAAGTAAGATTCTGTAAAAAGAATTGTTCATTCTTTTATGAAAATTGCATTAAAAAAGCTAGATTTTGTAAAAAGAATTGTAAAAAAAATTTTATGAAAATTGAATTAAAAAAGTTAGATTTTGTAAAAAGAATTGTTCATTCTTTTATGAAGATTGAATTAAAAAAAGTTAGATTTTGTAAAAAGAATTGTTCATTCTTTTATGAAAATTGAATTAAAAAAAGTTAGATATCGTAAAAAGAATTGTTCATTCTTTTATGAAAATTGAATTAAAAAGTTAGATTTTTTAAAAAGACTTGTTCATTCTTTTATGAAAATTGAATTAAAAAAGTTAGATTTTGTAAAAAGAATTGTTCATTCTTTTATGAAAATTGAATTAAAAAAAGTTAGATATCGTAAAAAGAATTGTTCATTCTTTTATGAAAATTGAATTAAAAAAAGTAAGATTTTTTAAAAAGACTTGTTCATTCTTTTATGAAAATTGAATTAAAAAAAGTTAGATTTTGTAAAAAGAATTGTTCATTCTTTTATGAAGATTGAATTAAAAAAAGTTAGATTTTGTAAAAAGAATTGTTCATTCTTTTATGAAAATTGAATTAAAAAAAGTTAGATATCGTAAAAAGAATTGTTCATTCTTTTATAAAAAAAGTAAGATTTTTTAAAAAGACTTTTATGAAAATTGCATTAAAAACAGTTAGATTTTGTAAAAAGACTTGTTCATTCTTTTATGAAAATTGAATTAAAAAAAGTTAGATTTTGTAAAAAGAATTGTTCATTCTTTATGAAAATTGAATTAAAAAAAGTTAGATTGTGTAAAAAAGAATTGTTCATTCTTTTATGAAAATTGAATTAAAAAAAGTTAGATTTTGTAAAAAAGAATTGTTCATACTTTTATGAAAATTGACTTAAAAAATTTAGATTTTGTAAAAAGAATTGTTCATTCTTTTATGAAAATTGAATTAAAAAAGTTAGATCTTGTAAAAAGGTATTGTTCATTCTTTTATGAAAATTGAATTAAAAAAGTTAGATTTTGTAAAAAGAATTGTTCATTCTTTTCTGAAAATTGAATTAAAAAAAGTTAGATTTTGTAAAAAGAATTGTTCATTTTATGAAAATTGAATTAAACAAAGTTAGATTTTGTAAAAAGAATTGTTCATTTTATGAAAATTGAATTAAACAAGTTAGATTTTGTAAAAAGAATTGTTCATTCTTTTATGAAAATTGAATTAAAAAAAGTAAGATATCGTAAAAATAATTGTTTCTTCTTTTATGAAAATTGAATTAAAAAGTTAGATTTTTTAAAAAGACATGTTCATTCTTTTATGAAAATTGAATTAAAAAAAGTTAGATTTTGTAAAAAGAATTGTTCATTCTTTTATGAAAATTGAATTAAAAAAAGTTAGATTTTGTAAAAAGAATTGTTCATTCTTTTATGAAAATTGAATAAAGAAAAGTTAGATTTTGTAAAAAGAATTGTTCATTCGTTGATCACTTCGTGTTTATTTTCATTTGTCCACTAAAGAACAGGTAATGCTAGAAGTCGCCATGTTTCTTTTCGCACTTCTTTTATGTTTTAGAAACAAAAAGTTTATATGTTACACGAAAAGGCTGTCCCCTTTTTTTGTAAATAAGAAAAACATTAGATAAGTGGAAAATGAGATAAGGATTCGAATCGTGTAAGATTCAGAATAGATTCGGAGTTGGACTGTTGGAACTTAGTTATTGTTTTGGAAAAAGTTTAGATTTTGTAAAAAGAATTGTTCATTCATTTATGAAAATTGAATTAAAAAAAGTTAGATTTTATAAAAAGAATTGTTCATTCTTTATGAAAATCGAATTAAAAAAGTTAGATTTTGTAAAAAGAATTGTTCATTCTTTTATGAAAATTGAATTAAACAAATTAGATTTTGTAAAAAGAATTGTTCATTCTTTTATGAAAATTGAATTAAAAAAAGTTAGATATTGTAAAAAGAAGTGTTCATTCTTTTATGAAGATTGCATTAAAAAAAGTTAGATATTGTAAAAAGAATTGTTCATTCTTTTTTGAAAATTGAATAAAAAAAAGTTAGATATCGTAAAAAGAATTGTTCATTCTTTTATGAAAATTGAATTAAAAAAGTTAGATTTTGTAAAAAGAATTGTTCATTCTTGTATGAAAATTGCATTAAAAAAGTTAGATTTTGTAAAAAGACATGTTCATTCTTTTATGAAAATTGAATAAAAAAAGTTAGATTTTGTAAAAAGAATTGTTCATTCTTTTATCACAATTGAATTACACAAGTTAGATTTTTTAAAAAGACTTGTTCATACTTTTATGAAAATTGAATTAAAAAAGTTAGATTTTGTAAAAAAGAATTGTTCATACTTTTATGAAAATTGAATTAAAAAAGTTAGATTGTGTAAAAAGAATTGTTCATTCTTTTATGAAAATTGAATTAAAAAAGTTAGATCTTGTAAAAAGGTATTGTTCATTCTTTTATGAAAATTGAATTAAAAAAAGTTAGATTTTGTAAAAAGAATTGTTCATTCTTTTCTGAAAATTGAATTAAGAAAAGTTAGATTTTGTAAAAAGAATTGTTCATTCTTTTATGAAAATTGAATTAAAAAAGTTAGATTTTGTAAAAAGAATTGTCCATTCTTTTATAAAAATTGAATTAAAAAAAGTAAGATATCGTAAAAATAATTGTTCATTCTTTTATGAAAATTGAATTAAAAAGTTAGATTTTTTAAAAAGACATGTTCATTCTTTTATGAAAATTGAATTAAAAAAAGTTAGATTTTGTAGAAAGAATTGTTCATTCTTTTTATGAAAATTGAATTAAAAAAAGTTAGATTTTGTAAAAAGAATTGTTCATTCTTTTATGAAAATTGAATTAAGAAAAGTTAGATTTTGTAAAAAGAATTGTTCATTCGTTGATCGCTTCGTGTTTATTTTCATTTGTCCACTAAAGTACAGGTAATGCTAGAAGTCGCCATGTTTCTTTTCGCACTTCTTTTATGTTTTAGAAACAAAAAGTTTATATGTTACACGAAAAGGCTGTCCCTTTTTTTGTGAATAAGGAAAACATTAGATAAGTGGAAAATGAGATTAGGATTCGAATCGTGTAAGATTCAGAATAGATTCGGAGTTGGACTGTTGGAACTGGGTTATTGTTTTGGAAAAAGTTAGATTTTGTAAAAAGAATTGTTCATTCATTTATGAAAATTGAATTAAAAAAAGTTAGATTTTATAAAAAGAATTGTTCATTCTTTTATGAAAATTGAATTAAAAAAGTTAGATTTTGTAAAAAGAATTGTTCATTCTTTTATGAAAATTGAATAAAAAAAGTTAGATCTTGTAAAAAGTATTGTTCATTCTTTTATGAAAATTGAATTAAACAAGTTAGATTTTGTAAAAAGAATTGTTCATTCTTTTATGAAAATTGAATTAAAAAAAGTTAGATATTGTAAAAAGAAGTGTTCATTCTTTTATGAAGATTGAATTAAAAAAAGTTAGATTTTGTAAAAAGAATTGTTCATTCTTTTATGAAAATTGAATTAAAAAAAGTTAGATTTTATAAAAAGAATTGTTCATTCTTTTATGAAAATTGAATTAAAAAAAGTTAGATTTTGTAAAAAGAATTGTTCATTCTTTTATGAAAATTGAATTAAAAAAAGTTAGATTTTATAAAAAGAATTGTTCATTCTTTTATGAAAATTGAATTAAAAAAGTTAGATTTTGTAAAAAGAATTGTTCATTCTTTTATGAAAATTGAATAAAAAAAGTTAGATTTTGTAAAAAGAATTGTTCAATCTTTTATGAAAATTGAATTAAAAAAAGTTAGATCTTGTAAAAAGTATTGTTCATTCTTTTATGAAAATTGAATTAAACAAGTTAGATTTTGTAAAAAGAATTGTTCATTCTTTTATGAAAATTGAATTAAAAAAAGTTAGATATTGTAAAAAGAAGTGTTCATTCTTTTATGAAGATTGAATTAAAAAAAGTTAGATTTTGTAAAAAGAATTGTTCATTCTTTTATGAAAATTGAATTAAAAAAGTTAGATTTTGTAAAAAGAATTGTTCATTCGTTGATCGCTTCGTGTTTATTTTCATTTGTCCACTAAAGAACAGGTAATGCTAGAAGTCGCCATGTTTCTTTTCGCACTTCTTTTATGTTTTAGAAACAAAAAGTTTATATGTTACACGAAAAGGCTGTCCCTTTTTTGTAAATAAGAAAAACATTAGATAAGTGGAAAATGAGATTAGGATTCGAATCGTGTAAGATTCAGAATAGATTCAAAGTTGGACTGTTGGAACTGGGTTATTGTTTTGGAAAAAGTTAGATTTTGTAAAAAGAATTGTTCATTCATTTATGAAAATTGAATTAAAAAAAGTTAGATTTTATAAAAAGAATTGTTCATTCTTTTATGAAAATTGAATTAAAAAAGTTAGATTTTGTAAAAAGAATTGTTCATTCGTTGATCGGTTCGTGTTTATTTTCATTTGTCCACTAAAGAACAGGTAATGCTAGAAGTCGCCATGTTTCTTTTCGCACTTCTTTTATGTTTTAGAAACAAAAAGTTTATATGTTACACGAAAAGGCTGTCCCTTTTTTGTAAATAAGAAAAACATTAGATAAGTGGAAAATGAGATTAGGATTCGAATCGTGTAAGATTCAGAATAGATTCAAAGTTGGACTGTTGGAACTGGGTTATTGTTTTGGAAAAAGTTAGATTTTGTAAAAAGAATTGTTCATTCATTTATGAAAATTGAATTAAAAAAAGTTAGATTTTATAAAAAGAATTGTTCATTCTTTTATGAAAATTGAATTAAAAAAGTTAGATTTTGTAAAAAGAATTGTTCATTCTTTTATGAAAATTGAATTAAAAAAAGTTAGATTTTGTAAAAGAATTGTTTATTCTTTTATGAAAATTGAATTAAAAAAGTTAGATCTTGTAAAAAGTATTGTTCATTCTTTTATGAAAATTGAATTCAACAAGTTAGATTTTGTAAAAAGAATTGTTCATTCTTTTATGAAAATTGAATTAAAAAAAGTTAGATATTGTAAAAAGAAGTGTTCATTCTTTTATGAAGATTGAATTAAAAAAAGTTAGATTTTGTAAAAAGAATTGTTCATTCTTTTATGAAAATTGAATTAAAAAAGTTAGATTTTGTAAAAAGAATTGTTCATTCTTTTATCAAAATTGAATTAAAAAAGTTAGATTTTTTAAAAAGACTTGTTCATTCTTTTATGAAAATTGAATTAAAAAAAGTTAGATTTTGTAAAAAGAATTGTTCATTCTTTTATGAAAATGGAATTAAACAAAGTTAGATTTTGTAAAAAGAATTGTTCATTCTTTATGAAAATTGAATTAAAAAAGTTAGATTGTGTAAAAAAGAATTGTTCATTCTTTTATGAAAATTGAATTAAAAAAAGTAAGATTTTGTAAAAAAGAATTGGTCATTCTTTTATGAAAATTGAATTAAAAAAGTTAGATTTTGTAAAAAAGAATTGTTCATTCTTTTATTAAAATGGAATTAAAAAAAGTAAGATTTTGTAAAAAAGAATTGTTCATTCTTTTATTAAAATTGAATTAAAAAAAGTTAGATTTTGTAAAAAAGAATTATTCATTCTTTATGAAAATTGAATTAAAAAAAGTAAGATTTTGTAAAAAAGAATTGTTCATTCTTTTATTAAAATTGAATTAAAAAAAGTTAGATTTTGTAAAAAAGAATTGTTCATTCTTTATGAAAATTGAATTAAAAAAAGTAAGATTTTGTAAAAAAGAATTGTTCATTCTTTTATAAAAATTGAATTAAAAAAGTTAGATTTTGTAAAAAGAATTGTTCATTCTTTTATTAAAATTGAATTAAAAAAAGTTAGATTTTGTAAAAAAGAATTGTTCATTCTTTTATGAAAATTGAATTAAAAAAGTTAGATTTTGTAAAAAGAATTGTTCATTCTTTTATTAAAATTGAATTAAAAAAAGTAAGATTTTGTAAAAAAGAATTGTTCATTCTTTTATGAAAATTGAATTAAAAAAGTTAGATTTTGTAAAAAGAATTGTTCATTCTTTTATGAAAATTGAATTAAAAAAAGTTAGATTTTGTAAAAAGAATTGTTCATTCTTTTATGAAAATTGAATTAAAAAAAGTTAGATATTCTAAAAAGAATTGTTCATTCTTTATGAAAATTGAATTAAACAAAGTTAGATTTTGTAAAAAAGAATTGTTCATTCTTTTATAAAAATTGATTTAAAAAAGTTAGATTTTGTAAAAAGAATTGTTCATTCTTTTATGAAAATGGAATTAAACAAAGTTAGATTTTGTAAAAAGAATTGTTCATTCTTTATGAAAATTGAATTAAAAAAGTTAGATTGTGTAAAAAAGAATTGTTCATTCTTTTATGAAAATTGAATTAAAAAAGTTAGATTTTGTAAAAAGACTTGTTCATTGTTTTATGAAAATTGAATTAAAAAAGTTAGATTTTGTAAAATGAATTGTTCATTCTGTTCTGAAAATTGATTTAAAAAAGTTAGATTTTGTAAAGAGAATTGTTCATTCTTTTATGAAAATTGAATTAAAAAAAGTAAGATATCGTAAAAAGAATTGTTCATTCTTTTATGAAAATTGAATTAAAAAGTTAGATTGTTTAAAAAGACATGTTCATTCTTTTATGAAAATTGAATTAAAAAAAGTTAGATTTTGTAAAAAGAATTGTTCATTCTTTTATGAAAATTGAATTAAAAAAGTTAGATTTTGTAAAAAGAATTGTTCATTCGTTGATCGCGTCGTGTTTATTTTCATTTGTCCACTAAAGAACAGGTAGTGCTAGAAGTCGCCATGTTTCTTTTCGCACTTCTTTTGTGTTTTAGAAACAAAAAGTTTATATGTTACACGAAAAGGCTGTCCCCTTTTTTTGTAAATAAGAAAAACATTAGATAAGTGGAAAATGAGATTAGGATTCGAATCGTGTAAGATTCAGAATAGATTCGGAGTTGGACTGTTGGAACTGGGTTATTGTTTTGGAAAAAGTTAGATTTTGTAAAAAGAATTGTTAATTCTTTTATTAAAATTGAATTCAAAAAAGTTAGATTTTGTAAAAAGAATTGTTCATTCTTTTCTGAAAATTGAATTAAAAATGTTAGATTTTGTAAAAAGAATTGTTCATTCTTTTATGAAAATTGTATTAAAAAAGTTAGCTATCGTAAAAAGAATTGTTCATTCTTTTATGAAAATTGAATAAAAAAAAGTTAGATTTTGTAAAAAGAATTGTTCATTCTTTTATGAAAATTGAATTCAAAAAAGTTACATTTTGTAAAAAGAATTGTTCATTCTTTTATGAAAATTGAATTAAACAAAGTAAGATATCGTAAAAAGAATTGTTCATTCTTTTATGAAAATTGAATTAAAAAGTTAGATTTTTTAAAAAGACATGTTCATTCTTTTATGAAAATTGAATTAAAAAAAGTTAGATTTTGTAAAAAGAATTGTTCATTCCTTTATGAAAATTGAATTAAGAAAGTTAGATTTTGTAAAAAGAATTGTTCATTCTTTTATGAAAATTGAATTAAAAAAAGTTAGATTTTGTAAAAAGAATTGTTCATTCGTTGATCGCTTCGTGTTTATTTTAATTTGTCCACTAAAGAACGGGTAATGCTAGAAGTCGCCATGTTTCTTTTCGCACTTCTTTTATGTTTTAGAAACAAAAAGTTTATATGTTACAAGAAAAGGCTGTCCCCTTGTCTTGTAAATAAGAACAACATTAGATAAGTGGAAAAGGAGATTAGGATTCGAATCGTGTAAGATTCAGAATAGATTCGGAGTTGGACTGTTGGAACTTGGTTATTGTTTTGGAAAAAGTTAGATTTTGTAAAAAGAATTGTTCATTCTTTTATGAAAATTGAATTAAAAAAGTTAGATTTTGTAAAAGGAATTGTTCATTCTTTTATGAAGATTGAATTAAAAAAAGTTAGATATTGTAAAAAGAATTGTTCATTCTTTTATGAAAATTGAATTAAAAAAAGTTATATATCGTAAAAAGAATTGTTCATTCTTTTATGAAAATTGAATTAAAAAGTTAGATTTTTAAAAAAGACTTGTTCATTCTTTTATGAAAATTGAATTAAAAAAGTTAGATTTTGTAAAAAGAATTGTTCATTCGTTTATGAAAATTGCATTAAAAAAGTTAGATTTTGTCAAAAGAATTGTTCATTCTTTTATGAAAATTGAATTAAAAAAGTTAGATTTTTGTAAGACTAACCGTAGCCCTCGGCGCAAGAGGGTCCGTGTGTGCCTGGCGTGTGGGGTGGTGGCTGATCCTGTGGTCGGGGCAGCGGAAGAAAGAGTTTCAAGATGGCGCCTGCCTGCTTTTATTAGAGACGGAATCTCGCAGGATCTCGCGAGATCTCGCGGGGATGCAAATTAGCTAGGCCATCTTGAGTAATAAAAATCGGTCCATTGGAGGTGCGAGGCAGTCGGGTTCTGACGTTCGTGGCGATCAGTACAGTGACCGTTGGGTTCCGTTTCTATTCGTGCAGTCAGCTGAGCTTTGTTAGTTACCTTCGTGCCGTGGCTGTCATTGTTTGTTGGTTTGCTGTGTGTTGCCATGGTTCTTCAGTGAAACGCTTCGTCGCCCACGACGAGACTCCCCGTCTCCCACACAAGATACTCTTACAAGCTATTTCGGCCCCCCCACTCCGAACTTGGTTTTCTTTTCTTCAATGGCGGATAGGTTCGATCTAAAGTTGATACCGGAAGTCGACGGATCCGACCCGGTACTCAGCTGGGTTGAGAAGGTCGAGTTACATTGTCAGTTATCCGGCGTGAAAAATGTCGAGCGCGTGATTCCTCTGCGGCTGACCGGCGGGGCCTTCGCTGTATATCAGCAACTCAGCGCTGAGGAGAAGTGTGACTACTCGAGTATCAAGGCGGCGTTGTACAGGGCGTTCGCCACTGACCCCGCCACTGCATGGGAGCAGTTTGAGACGAGGTCTATACGCTTGGGCGAAACTGTGGACGTGTATCTCGCCGAACTTAAGAAGCTGACGGTGTTGTTCGGTGGTCTTCCCGAGAGGGCCCTAGCCTACAAATTCCTGTCAGGACTCCCCGCTGGAGCAAAGCAGCTCCTGCGAGCAACCTCTACCATGTCCTCACTACCGCTGAGTGACCTAGTGGACAGAGCCAGGACAATAATGAAGGATGACTCGACGGTGCAGGAACCGGTAGTCGCCGTCGCACAGGCCCCACCAAGTGGCGAAGGACTGTCTCAGGGACCCAGCCCGCAAGGTGATGTCATCTGCTACAGATGCAACGGGCGGGGCCACATGGCAAGAAATTGTAGAAGGCGGTCGACGGCTGTTCGCTGCTACCGCTGTAACAAGACTGGGCACATGGCCCGAGACTGTGCGGGAAACGGGGACGGGGACAAGGTGCCAGTGCCGACCTCTTCCCCGAACAGAAAATAAACAAGGCGCTCCCTGTCATTCAGGTCCGAGTTAATGACACGTTATGTTCAGCCCTCCTTGATTCCGGTTGCTCCCGCACCATAGTGTGTGCGGACTTCTGTCGGGCGTGGAAAAAGAAGAACGTCAGGATAACTACCATCACTGGAAAAATACGAATGTGTTGCGGCGTGGGTGTGGTACACATTCGCACAAGAACTGGGAACTCGGCCAACGTCGAAGCGCTGGTGACACGCGAAAAGCCGCTGAGTTTCGACCTGTTGCTAGGCTACGATGCCATCAAAGCCCTGGGCGGCGTGCGCATAACGCGCGCTGGCGTTGTAGAGTTTCAGGATGGGCCCCCGGTGTGCGCAGCACTAAGAGTCGACCAGCCGGACTTCAGTGCGGAATTCGACGACCAACAGAAGGCGTGGACCGCCACTTGGAGGTGGTCAGAAGACAAGGAACCGGCCAAACTACAAAACAAAGTGGCAGAGTACCGTATGCCCAACCAGATAAGGCCTGCATACGAAAGCGAGCTCCGTGAATGGATTAAGAACGGTTGGCTGATTCCATACCCCTACGACAAACTTGGACCCCCCAAGGGCCTGATACCGCTGATGGCAGTTGCCCAACCTAACAAGTCAAAGGTGAGGCCGGTAATGGACTACCATGAGTTGAATGCGCACGTTGATGCGTTCACAGCGGACGCCGACGTCTGTGCCAGCAAGCTGCGAGAGTGGCGCCGGCAGGGGTCCAATGTGTCCCTACTGGACTTGAGAAAAGCATACTTGCAGATCCGGATCGGCGAGGCGATGTGGCCTTTCCAGACAGTGATGTTTTCCGGGAAGAGATACTGTCTTACGCGACTCGGATTTGGGCTAAACGTAGCACCCCAGATAATGAAGGCTATCGTCAATGCCGTGTTGTCACAAGAAGAATGGATCAGAAAGGGAACATCGGCGTATATTGACGATATATACGTGAACGAAGATATCGTGTCCTCTTCGCGCGTAGAGCCAAACTTGCCGAGTTTGGTCTAAACTGCAAGGACTCTGAGCGGCTTGAGGATGGTGCCCGCGTATTGGGCTTGAGCGTTCAAGAGGAGCGAGGGATCCTGAAGTGGAGGCGTGGAACCGCAGTTCCCGACGTACCCAACGTTTATACAAGACGTGCTGTGTTCTCCCTGTGCGGGAAACTTGTGGGGCACCTTCCAGTATGCGGATGGGTTCGTGCAGCGACAGGCGTCATAAAAAGGAGGGCAAATGCGGTCACCAAAGGCTGGGATGATGAGATAACCGACGAACTATTGGTTCGAATGTTAAAGGAGACCGTCGCTAGTGTGAAAAAGAATGACCCCGCCACAGGGGACTGGTGCGTGCAGGGAGACGAACTGAGCGTGTGGGTGGACGCAAGTTCTCTAGCGATCGGTGTAGTTTTGGAGAAAGATGGGGCCGTAGTTGAGGATGCCTGCTGGCTGCGACCGGCGAATGATGCTGCCCATATCAACCTGGCAGAACTCGACGCTGTAATAAAGGGCATTAACCTGGCACTTCAATGGGAAGTGAAGAAACTGCGTGTGCACACTGACTCACTTTGCGTGCACCACTGGGTGTCGGACACACTCACGAGCAAGGCCAGGGCACGCACCAAGGCAGCCAGCGAAATGCTGATAAGACGGAGGCTCGAGACTGTGAAAAAACTGGTGACGGAGTACAACCTGTCCGTAGACGTAGTGCTCGTCACCTCGGACTACAACCTCGCCGACAAGCTCACTCGGGTACCACGGAGATGGTATGAGGCTATGAAGAAAGAAGCTAAGCCATTGCCTCTGTGTGCTGCCTCCGTCGAGGAGGACGAAATCAGGAAGATACATCACGACAGTGGGCACCCCAGAGTACAACGGACCTACTACTTTGTGAAGTTGGCTAGACCATCAATACCAAAAAGCGCAGTAAGAGCAGTGGTCAGGGAGTGCCAAACGTGCCAGTCCATCGACCCCGCCCCAGCCAGATGGCGGAAAGGACAGCTGGGAGTGGACGCGACTTGGAGTCGGTTGGGTATGGATATAACCCACTACGGCAGCCAACACTTCCTTACGCTGATAGACTGCGGGCCAACGAGGTTCGCGATTTGGCGCCAATTGGCAAGGCAGGATTCCACGAGTGTCATCCACGAATTGGAATCCATATTCTACGAAAGGGGGCCGCCTGAGGAGATCCTCACGGATAACGACATGGCGTTCTGCAGCAGGGAATTTAGGCATTTTATGGACGACTGGGGGATCCGCCTTTGACACCGATGCGCGTATGTGCCGAGCGGCAACGGCATAGCGGAGCGATGCCACCGAACCGTGAAGAGGATCGCGGCCAGGAAGAAGTGTACGATCGCGGAGGCGGTTTACACAACACAACGCCTAAGGACACCGTGACTGGCGGCAGTGCGCCCGCTGATGCGATTCATCACTATCACGTGCGCGTCAAGGACGTTGAAGTGTGTCTACCCGACCAACGAGAACCCCAGGGGGCGTACCAAGTGGGAGACACCGTCTGGGTGAAGCCACCCGGCGGCCGGTGCACCAGCAGCTTTTGGAGGGGGCGGGTCACCGGCGTCATCAGTGAACAGGCCATACTAGTCGATGATACTCCGCGCCACGTAAGGGATGTTCGGCCCGCTCTAAGCGCTGACCAATCGGCAAGCAGTGGAAGTAGCGAGTCATCTGACGATGAGCGATGGATCCAACCCGTGCCCCACGAACCTGGTGACTCAACTGCGAGCAGTGGAAGGAGCGAGTCATCCGACGATGAGCGATGGATCCAACCTGTGCCCCATGGACCTAATGACTCAACTGCGAGCTCTAATGCTGATGCTTCCGATGCCACTTCTGAGAGCTCCGATGAGGAAGTCCCGGCAATACCCCTCCGCAGGAGTGCTCGAATCAAATGGCCACGTCCACCGTGTCACGTATGTGATCTGGAAACCAGGGGGGAGTGTAAGACTAACCGTAGCCCTCGGCGCAAGAGGGTCCGTGTGTGCCTGGCGTGTGGGGTGGTGGCTGATCCTGTGGTCGGGGCAGCGGAAGAAAGAGTTTCAAGATGGCGCCTGCCTGCTTTTATTAGAGACGGAATCTCGCAGGATCGCGCGGGGATGCAAATTAGCTAGGCCATCTTGAGTAATAAAAATCGGTCCATTGGAGGTGCGAGGCAGTCGGGTTCTGACGTTCGTGGCGATCAGTACAGTGACCGTTGGGTTCCGTTTCTATTCGTGCAGTCAGCTGAGCTTTGTTAGTTACCTTCGTGCCGTGGCTGTCATTGTTTGTTGGTTTGCTGTGTGTTGCCATGGTTCTTCAGTGAAACGCTTCGTCGCCCACGACGAGACTCCCCGTCTCCCACAAAAGATACTCTTACAATTTTGTAAAAAAGAATTGTTCATTCTTTTATGAAAATTGAAGTAAAAAAAGTTAGATATTGTAAAAAGAATTGTTCATTCTTTTATGAAAATTGAAGTACAAAAAGTTAGATTTTGTAAAAAGAATTGTTCATTCTTTTATGAAAATTGAATTAAAAAAGTTAGATTTTGTAAAAAGAATTGTTCATTCTTTTATGAAAATTGAATTTAAAAAAATTAGATACTGTAAAAAGAATTGCTCATTCTTTTATGAAAATTGAATTAAAAAAGTTAGATTTTGTAAAAAGAATTGTTCATTCTTTTATGAAAATTGAATTAAAAAAAGTTAGATATTGTAAAAAGAATTGTTCATTCTCTTATGAAAATTGAATATACAAAAGTTAGATATCGTAAAAAGAATTGTTCATTCTTTTATGAAAATTGAATAAAAAGTTACATTTTTTAAAAAGACTTGTTCATTCTTTTATGAAAATTGAATTAAAAAAAGTTAGATATTGTAAAAAGAATTGTTCATTCGTTACTCAAAATTGAATTAAAAAAGTTAGATAATGTAAAAAGACTTGTTCATTATTTATGAAAATTGAATTACAAAATGTTGATTTTGTAAAAAGACTTGTTCATTCTTTTATGAAAATGTAATTAAAAAAAGTTAGATATTGTAAAAAGAATTGTTCATTCTTTTATGAAAATTGCATTAAAAAAGTTAGATTTTGTAAAAAGAATTGTTCATTCTTTTATGAAAATTGAATTAAAAAAGTTAGATTTTGTAAAAAGAATTGTTCATTCTTTTAGTAAAATTGAATTAAAAAAAGTTAGATATTGTAAAAAGAATTGTGTATTCTACACTGAAAATTGAATTAAAAAAAGATAGATATTGTAAAAAGACTTGTTCCTTCTTTTATGAAGATTGAATTAAAAAAAGATAGATATTGTAAAAAGAATTGTTCATTCTTTTATGGAAATGGAATTAAAAAAAGTTAGGTGTTGTAAAACGAATTGTTCATTCTTTTATGAAGATTGAATTAAAAAAAGTTAGATATTGTAAAAAGAATTGTTCATTCTTTTATGGAAATGGAATTAAAAAAAGTTAGGTGTTGTAAAACGAATTGTTCATTCTTTTATGAAGATTGAATTAAAAAAAGTTAGATTTTTTAAAAAATAATTGTTCATTCTTTTATGAAAATTGAATAAAAAAAAAGTTAGATTTTGTAAAAAGAATTGTTCATTCTTTTATAAAAATTGAATTAAAAAAAGGCAGATTTTGTAAAAAAGAATTGTACATTCTTTTATGAAAATTGAATTAAAAAAGTTAGATATTGTAAAAAGAATTGGTCATTCTTTTATGAAAATTGAATTAAAAAAAGTTTGATATCGTAAAAAGAATTGTTCATTCTTTTATGAACATTGAATTAAAAAAAGTTGGATTTTTTAAAAAGACTTGTTCATTCTATTATGAAAATTTAATGAAAAAAAGTTAGATTTTGTAAAAAGAATTGTTCATTTTTTATGAAAATTGAATAAAAATAGGGTTAGATTTTGTAAAAAGAATTGTTCATTCTTTTATGAAAATTGAATTAAAAAATTTAGATTTTGTAAAAAAAATTGTTCATTTTTTTATGAAAATTGAATTAAAAAAGTTAGATTTTGTAAAAAGAATTGTTCATTCTTTTATTAAAATTGAATTAAAAAAGTTAGATTTTGTAAAAAGAATTGTTCATTCTTTTATGACAATTGAATTACAAAAGTTAGATTTTGTAAAAAGAATTGTTCATTCTTTTATGAAAATTGAATTAAAAAAAGTTAGATTTTGTAAAAAGAATTGTTCATTCTTTTATGAAAATTGAATTAAAAAATTTAGATTTTGTAAAAAGAATTGTTCATTCTTTTATGAAAATTGAATTAAAAAAGTAAGATTTTGTAAAAAGAATTGTTCATTCTTTTATAAAAATTGAATTAAAAAAAGTTTGATATTGTAAAAAGAATTGTTCATTCTTCACTGAAAATTGAATTAAAAAAGTTAGATTTTGTAAAAAGAATTGTTCATTCTTTTATGAAAATTGAATGAAAAAAGTTAGATTTTGTAAAAAGAATTGTTCATTCGTTGATCGCTTCGTGTTTATTTTAATTTGTCCACTCAAGAACGGGTAATGCTAGAAGTCGCCATGTTTCTTTTCGCACTTCTTTTATGTTTTAGAAACAAAAAGTTTATATGTAAAAAAAAAGGCTGTCCCCTTTTCTTGTAAATAAGAAAAACATTAGATAAGTGGAACATGAGATTAGGATTCGAATCGTGCAAGATTCAGAATAGATTCGGAGTTTAACTGTTGGAACTTGGTTATTGTTTTGGAAAAAGTTAGATTTCGTAAAAAGAATTGTTCATTCTTTTATGAAAATTGAATTAAAAAAAGTTAGATATTGTAAAAGAAATTGTTCATTCGTTACTGAACATTGAATTAAAAAAGTTAGATATTGTAAAAAGAATTGTTCATGCTTTTATGAAAATTGAATTTTAATTCAATTTTCATAAAAGCATGAACAATGAAAAGCTAGATTTTTAAAAAGAATTGTTCATTCTTTTATGAAAATTGAATTAAAAAGGTTAGATTTTGTAAAAAGAATTGTTCATTCTTATATGAAAATTGAATTAACAAAAGTTAGATATTGTAAAATAATTGTTCATTCTTTTATGAAAATTGAATTAAAAAGGTAAGATTTTGTAAAAAGAATTGTTCATTCTTTTATGAAAATTGAATTAAAAAAAGTTAGATATTGTAAAAAGAATTGTGTATTCTTCACTGAAAATTGAATTAAAAAAAGATAGATATTGTAAAAAGACTTGTTCATTCTTTTATGAAGATTGAATTAAAAAAAGTTCGATTTTGTAAAAAGAATTGTTCATTCTTTTATGAAAATTGAATTAAAAAAAGTTAGATTTTGTAAAAAGAATTGTTCATTTTTTTATGAAAATTGATTTAAAAAAAGTTAGATTTTGTAAAAAGAATTGTTCATTCTTATATAAAAATTGAATTAAAAAAGTTAGATTTTGTAAAAAGAATTGTTCAATCTTTTATGAAAATTGAATGAAAAAAAGTTAGATTTTGTAAAAAGAATTGTTCATTCTTTTATGAAAATTGAATGAAAAAAAGTTAGAGTTTGTAAAAAAGAATTGTTCATTCTTTTATGAACATTGAATTAAAAAAAGTTAGATATTGTAAAAAGAATTGTTCATTCTTTTATGAAAATTGAATTAAAAAAAGTTAGATATCGTAAAAAGAATTGTTCATGCTTTTATAAAAATTGAATTAAAAAAAGTTAGATTTTGTAAAAAGAATTGTTCATTCTTTTATGAAAATTGAATTAAAAAAAGTTAGATATTGTAAAAAGAATTGTTCATTCTTTTATGAAAATTGCATTAAAAAAAGTTAGATTTTGTAAAAAGAATTGTTCATTCTTTTATGAAAATTGAATTACACAAAGTTAGATTTTGTAAAAAAGAATTGTTCATTCTTTTATGAAAATTGAATTAAAAAAAGTTAGATTTTGTAAAAAGAATTGTTCATTCTTTTATGAAAATTGAATGAAAAAAGTTAGATTTTGTAAAAAAAATTGTTCATACTTTTATGAAAATTGATTTAAAAAAGTTAGATTTTGTAAAAAGAATTGTTCATTCTTATATAAAAATTGAATTAAAAAAGTTAGATTTTGTAAAAAGAATTGTTCAATCTTTTATGAAAATTGAATGAAAAAAAGTTAGATATCGTAAAAAGAATTGTTCATTCTTTTATGAAAATTGAATTACACAAAGTTAGATTTTGTAAAAAGAATTGTTCATTCTTTTATGAAAATTGAATTAAAAAAAGTTAGATTTTGTAAAAAGAATTGTTCATTCTTTTATGAAAATTGAATGAAAAAAGTTAGATTTTGTAAAAAAAATTGTTCATTCTTTTATGAAAATTGATTTAAAAAAGTTAGATTTTGTAAAAAGAATTGTTCATTCTTTTATGAAAATTGAATGAAAAAAGTTAGATTTTGTAAAAAAAATTGTTCATTCTTATATAAAAATTGAATTAAAAAAGTTAGATTTTGTAAAAAGAATTGTTCAATCTTTTATGAAAATTGAATGAAAAAAGTTAGATTTTGTAAAAAAAATTGTTCATTCTTATATAAAAATTGAATTAAAAAAGTTAGATTTTGTAAAAAGAATTGTTCAATCTTTTATGAAAATTGAATGAAAAAAGTTAGATTTTGTAACAAAAATTGTTCATTCTTTTATGAACATTGAATGAAAAAAGTTAGATTTTGTAAAAAAAATTGTTCATTCTTTTATGAAAATTGAATTAAAAAAGTTAGATTTTGTAAAAAGAATTGTTCATTCTTTTATGAAAATTGAATTAAAAAAGTTAGATTTTGTAAAAAGAATTGTTCAATCTTTTATGAAAATTGAATTAAAAAAGTTAGATTTTGTAACAAAAATTGTTCATTCTTTTATGAAAATTGAATGAAAAAAGTTAGATTTTGTAAAAAAAATTGTTCATTCTTTTATGAAATTTAATGAAAAAAGTTAGATTTTGTAAAAAAAATTGTTCATTCTTTTATGAAATTTAATGAAAAAAGTTAGATTTTGTAAAAAAAATTGTTCATTCTTTTATGAACATTGAATTAAGAAAGTTAGATTTTGTAAAAAGAATTGTTCATTCTTTTATGAAAATTGAATTAAAAAAGTTAGATTTTGTAAAAAAATTGTTCATACTTTTATGAAAATTGAATTAAAAAAGTTAGATTTCGTAAAAAGAATTGTTCATTCGTTGATCGCTTCGTGTTTATTTTCATTTGTCCACTCAAGAACGGGTAATGTTAGAAGTCGCCATGTTTCTTTTCGCACTTCTTTTATGTTTTAGAAACAAAAAGTTTATATGTTACAAGAAAAGGCTGTCCCCTTTTCTTGTAAATAAGGAAAACATTAGATAAGTGGAAAATGAGATTAGGATTCGAATCGTGTAAGATTCAGAATAGATTCGGAGTTGGATTGTTGGAACTTGGTTATTGTTTTGGAAAACGTTAGATTGTTTAAAAAGAATTGTTCATTCTTTTATGAAAATTGAATTAAAAAAAGTTTGTTTCGTCAAAAGAATTGTTGATTCTTTTATGAAAATTGAATTAAAAAAGTTAGATTTTGTAAAAAGAATTGTTCATTCTTTTATGAAAATTGAATTAAAAAAGTAAGATTTTGTAAAAAGGATTGTTCATTCTTTTATGAAAATTGAATTAAAAAAGTTAGATTTTGTAAAAAGAATTGTTCATTCTTTTATGAAAATTGAATGAAAAAAGTTAGATTTTGTAAAAAAAATTGTTCACTCTTATATAAAAATTGAATTAAAAAAGTTAGATTTTGTAAAAAGAATTGTTCAATCTTTTATGAAAATTGAATGAAAAAAGTTAGATTTTGTAAAAAAAATTGTTCATTCTTATATAAAAATTGAATTAAAAAAGTTAGATTTTGTAAAAAGAATTGTTCAATCTTTTATGAAAATTGAATGAAAAAAGTTAGATTTTGTAACAAAAATTGTTCATTCTTTTATGAACATTGAATGAAAAAAGTTAGATTTTGTAAAAAAAATTGTTCATTCTTTTATGAAAATTGAATTAAAAAAGTTAGATTTTGTAAAAAGAATTGTTCATTCTTTTATGAAAATTGAATTAAAAAAGTTAGATTTTGTAAAAATAATTGTTCAATCTTTTATGAAAATTGAATTAAAAAAGTTAGATTTTGTAACAAAAATTGTTCATTCTTTTATGAAAATTTAATGAAAAAAAGTTAGATTTTGTAAAAAGAATTGTTCATTTTTTATGAAAATTGAATAAAAATAGGGTTAGATTTTGTAAAAAGAATTGTTCATTCTTTTATGAAAATTGAATTAAAAAATTTAGATTTTGTAAAAAAAATTGTTCATTTTTTTATGAAAATTGAATTAAAAAAGTTAGATTTTGTAAAAAGAATTGTTCATTCTTTTATTAAAATTGAATTAAAAAAGTTAGATTTTGTAAAAAGAATTGTTCATTCTTTTATGACAATTGAATTACAAAAGTTAGATTTTGTAAAAAGAATTGTTCATTCTTTTATGAAAATTGAATTAAAAAAAGTTAGATTTTGTAAAAAGAATTGTTCATTCTTTTATGAAAATTGAATTAAAAAATTTAGATTTTGTAAAAAGAATTGTTCATTCTTTTATGAAAATTGAATTAAAAAAGTAAGATTTTGTAAAAAGAATTGTTCATTCTTTTATAAAAATTGAATTAAAAAAAGTTTGATATTGTAAAAAGAATTGTTCATTCTTCACTGAAAATTGAATTAAAAAAGTTAGATTTTGTAAAAAGAATTGTTCATTCTTTTATGAAAATTGAATGAAAAAAGTTAGATTTTGTAAAAAGAATTGTTCATTCGTTGATCGCTTCGTGTTTATTTTAATTTGTCCACTCAAGAACGGGTAATGCTAGAAGTCGCCATGTTTCTTTTCGCACTTCTTTTATGTTTTAGAAACAAAAAGTTTATATGTAAAAAAAAAGGCTGTCCCCTTTTCTTGTAAATAAGAAAAACATTAGATAAGTGGAACATGAGATTAGGATTCGAATCGTGCAAGATTCAGAATAGATTCGGAGTTTAACTGTTGGAACTTGGTTATTGTTTTGGAAAAAGTTAGATTTCGTAAAAAGAATTGTTCATTCTTTTATGAAAATTGAATTAAAAAAAGTTAGATATTGTAAAAGAAATTGTTCATTCGTTACTGAACATTGAATTAAAAAAGTTAGATATTGTAAAAAGAATTGTTCATGCTTTTATGAAAATTGAATTTTAATTCAATTTTCATAAAAGCATGAACAATGAAAAGCTAGATTTTTAAAAAGAATTGTTCATTCTTTTATGAAAATTGAATTAAAAAGGTTAGATTTTGTAAAAAGAATTGTTCATTCTTATATGAAAATTGAATTAACAAAAGTTAGATATTGTAAAATAATTGTTCATTCTTTTATGAAAATTGAATTAAAAAGGTAAGATTTTGTAAAAAGAATTGTTCATTCTTTTATGAAAATTGAATTAAAAAAAGTTAGATATTGTAAAAAGAATTGTGTATTCTTCACTGAAAATTGAATTAAAAAAAGATAGATATTGTAAAAAGACTTGTTCATTCTTTTATGAAGATTGAATTAAAAAAAGTTCGATTTTGTAAAAAGAATTGTTCATTCTTTTATGAAAATTGAATTAAAAAAAGTTAGATTTTGTTAAAAGAATTGTTCATTCTTTTATGAAAATTGATTTAAAAAAAGTTAGATTTTGTAAAAAGAATTGTTCATTCTTATATAAAAATTGAATTAAAAAAGTTAGATTTTGTAAAAAGAATTGTTCAATCTTTTATGAAAATTGAATGAAAAAAAGTTAGATTTTGTAAAAAGAATTGTTCATTCTTTTATGAAAATTGAATGAAAAAAAGTTAGAGTTTGTAAAAAAGAATTGTTCATTCTTTTATGAACATTGAATTAAAAAAAGTTAGATATTGTAAAAAGAATTGTTCATTCTTTTATGAAAATTGAATTAAAAAAAGTTAGATATCGTAAAAAGAATTGTTCATGCTTTTATAAAAATTGAATTAAAAAAAGTTAGATTTTGTAAAAAGAATTGTTCATTCTTTTATGAAAATTGAATTAAAAAAAGTTAGATATTGTAAAAAGAATTGTTCATTCTTTTATGAAAATTGCATTAAAAAAAGTTAGATTTTGTAAAAAGAATTGTTCATTCTTTTATGAAAATTGAATTACACAAAGTTAGATTTTGTAAAAAAGAATTGTTCATTCTTTTATGAAAATTGAATTAAAAAAAGTTAGATTTTGTAAAAAGAATTGTTCATTCTTTTATGAAAATTGAATGAAAAAAGTTAGATTTTGTAAAAAAAATTGTTCATACTTTTATGAAAATTGATTTAAAAAAGTTAGATTTTGTAAAAAGAATTGTTCATTCTTATATAAAAATTGAATTAAAAAAGTTAGATTTTGTAAAAAGAATTGTTCAATCTTTTATGAAAATTGAATGAAAAAAAGTTAGATATCGTAAAAAGAATTGTTCATTCTTTTATGAAAATTGAATTAAAAAAGTTAGATTTTGTAAAAAGAATTGTTCATTCTTTTATGAAAATTGAATTAAAAAAAGTTAGATTTTGTAAAAAGAATTGTTCATTCTTTTATGAAAATTGAATGAAAAAAGTTAGATTTTGTAAAAAAAATTGTTCATTCTTTTATGAAAATTGATTTAAAAAAGTTAGATTTTGTAAAAAGAATTGTTCATTCTTTTATGAAAATTGAATGAAAAAAGTTAGATTTTGTAAAAAAAATTGTTCATTCTTATATAAAAATTGAATTAAAAAAGTTAGATTTTGTAAAAAGAATTGTTCAATCTTTTATGAAAATTGAATGAAAAAAGTTAGATTTTGTAAAAAAAATTGTTCATTCTTATATAAAAATTGAATTAAAAAAGTTAGATTTTGTAAAAAGAATTGTTCAATCTTTTATGAAAATTGAATGAAAAAAGTTAGATTTTGTAACAAAAATTGTTCATTCTTTTATGAACATTGAATGAAAAAAGTTAGATTTTGTAAAAAAAATTGTTCATTCTTTTATGAAAATTGAATCAAAAAGTTAGATTTTGTAAAAAGAATTGTTCATTCTTTTATGAAAATTGAATTAAAAAAGTTAGATTTTGTAAAAAGAATTGTTCAATCTTTTATGAAAATTGAATTAAAAAAGTTAGATTTTGTAACAAAAATTGTTCATTCTTTTATGAAAATTGAATGAAAAAAGTTAGATTTTGTAAAAAAATTGTTCATTCTTTTATGAAATTTAATGAAAAAAGTTAGATTTTGTAAAAAAAATTGTTCATTCTTTTATGAAATTTAATGAAAAAAGTTAGATTTTGTAAAAAAAATTGTTCATTCTTTTATGAACATTGAATTAAGAAAGTTAGATTTTGTAAAAAGAATTGTTCATTCTTTTATGAAAATTGAATTAAAAAAGTTAGATTTTGTAAAAAAATTGTTCATTCTTTTATGAAAATTGAATTAAAAAAGTTAGATTTCGTAAAAAGAATTGTTCATTCGTTGATCGCTTCGTGTTTATTTTCATTTGTCCACTCAAGAACGGGTAATGTTAGAAGTCGCCATGTTTCTTTTCGCACTTCTTTTATGTTTTAGAAACAAAAAGTTTATATGTTACAAGAAAAGGCTGTCCCCTTTTCTTGTAAATAAGGAAAACATTAGATAAGTGGAAAATGAGATTAGGATTCGAATCGTGTAAGATTCAGAATAGATTCGGAGTTGGATTGTTGGAACTTGGTTATTGTTTTGGAAAACGTTAGATTGTTTAAAAAGAATTTTTCATTCTTTTATGAAAATTGAATTAAAAAAAGTTTGTTTCGTCAAAAGAATTGTTGATTCTTTTATGAAAATTGAATTAAAAAAGTTAGATTTTGTAAAAAGAATTGTTCATTCTTTTATGAAAATTGAATTAAAAAAGTAAGATTTTGTAAAAAGGATTGTTCATTCTTTTATGAAAATTGAATTAAAAAAGTTAGATTTTGTAAAAAGAATTGTTCATTCTTTTATGAAAATTGAATGAAAAAAGTTAGATTTTGTAAAAAAAATTGTTCATTCTTATATAAAAATTGAATTAAAAAAGTTAGATTTTGTAAAAAGAATTGTTCAATCTTTTATGAAAATTGAATGAAAAAAGTTAGATTTTGTAAAAAAAATTGTTCATTCTTATATAAAAATTGAATTAAAAAAGTTAGATTTTGTAAAAAGAATTGTTCAATCTTTTATGAAAATTGAATGAAAAAAGTTAGATTTTGTAACAAAAATTGTTCATTCTTTTATGAACATTGAATGAAAAAAGTTAGATTTTGTAAAAAAAATTGTTCATTCTTTTATGAAAATTGAATTAAAAAAGTTAGATTTTGTAAAAAGAATTGTTCATTCTTTTATGAAAATTGAATTAAAAAAGTTAGATTTTGTAAAAATAATTGTTCAATCTTTTATGAAAATTGAATTAAAAAAGTTAGATTTTGTAACAAAAATTGTTCATTCTTTTATGAAAATTGAATGAAAAAAGTTAGATTTTGTAAAAAAAATTGTTCATTCTTTTATGAAATTTAATGAAAAAAGTTAGATTTTGTAAAAAAAATTGTTCATTCTTTTATGAAATTTAATGAAAAAAGTTAGATTTTGTAAAAAAAATTGTTCATTCTTTTATGAACATTGAATTAAGAAAGTTAGATTTTGTAAAAAGAATTGTTCATTCTTTTATGAAAATTGAATTAAAAAAGTTAGATTTTGTAAAAAAATTGTTCATACTTTTATGAAAATTGAATTAAAAAAGTTAGATTTCGTAAAAAGAATTGTTCATTCGTTGATCGCTTCGTGTTTATTTTCATTTGTCCACTCAAGAACGGGTAATGTTAGAAGTCGCCATGTTTCTTTTCGCACTTCTTTTATGTTTTAGAAACAAAAAGTTTATATGTTACAAGAAAAGGCTGTCCCCTTTTCTTGTAAATAAGGAAAACATTAGATAAGTGGAAAATGAGATTAGGATTCGAATCGTGTAAGATTCAGAATAGATTCGGAGTTGGATTGTTGGAACTTGGTTATTGTTTTGGAAAACGTTAGATTGTTTAAAAAGAATTGTTCATTCTTTTATGAAAATTGAATTAAAAAAAGTTTGTTTCGTCAAAAGAATTGTTGATTCTTTTATGAAAATTGAATTAAAAAAGTTAGATTTTGTAAAAAGAATTGTTCATTCTTTTATGAAAATTGAATTAAAAAAGTAAGATTTTGTAAAAAGGATTGTTCATTCTTTTATGAAAATTGAATTAAAAAAGTTAGATTTTGTAAAAAGAATTGTTCATTCTTTTATGAAAATTGAATTAAAAAAGTAAGATTTTGTAAAAAGAATTGTTCATTCTTTTATGAAAATTGATTTAAAAAAGTTAGATTTTGTAAAAAGAATTGTTCATTCTTTTATGAAAATTGAATTAAAAAAGTTAGATTTTGTAAAAAGAATTGTTCATTCTTTTATGAAAATTGATTTAAAAAAGTAAGATTTTGTAAAAAGAATTGTTCATTCTTTTATGAAAATTGAATTAAAAAAGTTAGATTTTGTAAAAAGAATTGTTCATTGTTGATCGCTTCGTGTTTATTTTCATTGGTCCACTCAAGAACGGGTAATGTTAGAAGTCGCCATGTTTCTTTTCGCACTTCTTTTATGTTTTAGAAACAAAAAGTTTATATGTTACACGAAAAGGCTGTCCCTTTTTTGTAAATAAGAAAAACATTAGATAAGTGGAAAATGAGATTAGGATTCGAATCGTGTAAGATTCAGAATAGATTCAAAGTTGGACTGTTGGAACTGGGTTATTGTTTTGGAAAAAGTTAGATTTTGTAAAAAGAATTGTTCATTCATTTATGAAAATTGAATTAAAAAAAGTTAGATTTTATAAAAAGAATTGTTCATTCTTTTATGAAAATTGAATTAAAAAAGTTAGATTTTGTAAAAAGAATTGTTCATTCGTTGATCGCTTCGTGTTTATTTTCATTTGTCCACTAAAGAACAGGTAATGCTAGAAGTCGCCATGTTTCTTTTCGCACTTCTTTTATGTTTTAGAAACAAAAAGTTTATATGTAAATAAGAAAAACATTAGATAAGTGGAAAATGAGATTAGGATTCGAATCGTGTAAGATTCAGAATAGATTCAAAGTTGGACTGTTGGAACTGGGTTATTGTTTTGGAAAAAGTTAGATTTTGTAAAAAGAATTGTTCATTCATTTATGAAAATTGAATTAAAAAAAGTTAGATTTTATAAAAAGAATTGTTCATTCTTTTATGAAAATTGAATTAAAAAAGTTAGATTTTGTAAAAAGAATTGTTCATTCTTTTATGAAAATTGAATTAAAAAAAGTTAGATTTTGTAAAAGAATTGTTTATTCTTTTATGAAAATTGAATTAAAAAAGTTAGATCTTGTAAAAAGTATTGTTCATTCTTTTATGAAAATTGAATTCAACAAGTTAGATTTTGTAAAAAGAATTGTTCATTCTTTTATGAAAATTGAATTAAAAAAAGTTAGATATTGTAAAAAGAAGTGTTCATTCTTTTATGAAGATTGAATTAAAAAAAGTTAGATTTTGTAAAAAGAATTGTTCATTCTTTTATGAAAATTGAATTAAAAAAGTTAGATTTTGTAAAAAGAATTGTTCATTCTTTTATCAAAATTGAATTAAAAAAGTTAGATTTTTTAAAAAGACTTGTTCATTCTTTTATGAAAATTGAATTAAAAAAAGTTAGATTTTGTAAAAAGAATTGTTCATTCTTTTATGAAAATGGAATTAAACAACGTTAGATTTTGTAAAAAGAATTGTTCATTCTTTATGAAAATTGAATTAAAAAAGTTAGATTGTGTAAAAAAGAATTGTTCATTCTTTTATGAAAATTGAATTAAAAAAAGTAAGATTTTGTAAAAAAGAATTGGTCATTCTTTTATGAAAATTGAATTAAAAAAGTTAGATTTTGTAAAAAAGAATTGTTCATTCTTTTATTAAAATTGAATTAAAAAAAGTTAGATTTTGTAAAAAAGAATTGTTCATTCTTTATGAAAATTGAATTAAAAAAAGTAAGATTTTGTAAAAAAGAATTGTTCATTCTTTTATTAAAATTGAATTAAAAAAAGTTAGATTTTGTAAAAAAGAATTGTTCATTCTTTATGAAAATTGAATTAAAAAAAGTAAGATTTTGTAAAAAAGAATTGTTCATTCTTTTATAAAAATTGAATTAAAAAAGTTAGATTTTGTAAAAAGAATTGTTCATTCTTTTATTAAAATTGAATTAAAAAAAGTTAGATTTTGTAAAAAAGAATTGTTCATTCTTTTATGAAAATTGAATTAAAAAAGTTAGATTTTGTAAAAAGAATTGTTCATTCTTTTATTAAAATTGAATTAAAAAAAGTAAGATTTTGTAAAAAAGAATTGTTCATTCTTTTATGAAAATTGAATTAAAAAAGTTAGATTTTGTAAAAAGAATTGTTCATTCTTTTATGAAAATTGAATTAAAAAAAGTTAGATTTTGTAAAAAGAATTGTTCATTCTTTATGAAAATTGAATTAAACAAAGTTAGATTTTGTAAAAAGTATTGTTCATTCTTTTATAAAAATTGATTTAAAAAAGTTAGATTTTGTAAAAAGAATTGTTCATTCTTTTATGAAAATGGAATTAAACAAAGTTAGATTTTGTAAAAAGAATTGTTCATTCTTTCTGAAAATTGAATTAAAAAAGTTAGATTGTGTAAAAAAGAATTGTTCATTCTTTTATGAAAATTGAATTAAAAAAGTTAGATTTTGTAAAAAGAATTGTTCATTCTTTTATGAAAATTGAATTAAAAAAGTTTGATATTGTAAAAAGACTTGTTCATTGTTTTATGAAAATTGAATTAAAAAAGTTAGATTTTGTAAAATGAATTGTTCATTCTTTTCTGAAAATTGATTTAAAAAAGTTAGATTTTGTAACAAGAATTGTTCATTCTTTTATGATAATTGAATCAAAAAAGTTAGATTTTGTAAAAAGAATTGTTCATCCTTTTATGAAAATTGAATTCAAAAAAGTTAGATTTTGTAAAGAGAATTGTTCATTCTTTTATGAAAATTGAATTAAAAAAAGTAAGATATCGTAAAAAGAATTGTTCATTCTTTTATGAAAATTGAATTAAAAAGTTAGATTGTTTAAAAAGACATGTTCATTCTTTTATGAAAATTGAATTAAAAAAAGTTAGATTTTGTAAAAAGAATTGTTCATTCTTTTATGAAAATTGAATTAAGAAAAGTTAGATTTTGTAAAAAGAATTGTTCATTCGTTGATCGCGTCGTGTTTATTTTCATTTGTCCACTAAAGAACAGGTAGTGCTAGAAGTCGCCATGTTTCTTTTCGCACTTCTTTTGTGTTTTAGAAACAAAAAGTTTATATGTTACACGAAAAGGCTGTCCCCTTTTTTTGTAAATAAGAAAAACATTAGATAAGTGGAAAATGAGATTAGGATTCGAATCGTGTAAGATTCAGAATAGATTCGGAGTTGGACTGTTGGAACTGGGTTATTGTTTTGGAAAAAGTTAGATTTTGTAAAAAGAATTGTTAATTCTTTTATTAAAATTGAATTCAAAAAAGTTAGATTTTGTAAAAAGAATTGTTCATTCTTTTATGAAAATTGAATTAAAAAAAGTAAGATTTTGTAAAAAGAATTGTTCATTCTTTATGAAAATTGAATTAAAAAAAGTTAGATTGTGTTAAAAAGAATTGTTCATTCTTTTATGAAAATTGAATTAAAAAAAGTTAGATTTTGTAAAAAAGAATTGTTCATTCTTTTATGAAAATTGAATTAAAAAAGTTAGATTTTGTAAAAAGAATTGTTCATTCTTTCATGAAAATTGAATTAAAAAAGTTAGATATTGTAAAAAGACTTGTTCATTCTTTTATGAAAATTGAATTAAAAAAGTTAGATTTTGTAAAAAGAATTGTTCATTCTTTTCTGAAAATTGAATTAAAAATGTTAGATTTTGTAAAAAGAATTGTTCATTCTTTTATGAAAATTGTATTAAAAAAGTTAGCTATCGTAAAAAGAATTGTTCAATCTTTTATGAAAATTGAATAAAAAAAAGTTAGATTTTGTAAAAAGAATTGTTCATTCTTTTATGAAAATTGAATTCAAAAAAGTTACTTTTTGTAAAAAGAATTGTTCATTCTTTTATGAAAATTGAATTAAACAAAGTAAGATATCGTAAAAAGAATTGTTCATTCTTTTATGAAAATTGAATTAAAAAGTTAGATTTTTTAAAAAGACATGTTCATTCTTTTATGAAAATTGAATTAAAAAAAGTTAGATTTTGTAAAAAGAATTGTTCATTCCTTTATGAAAATTGAATTAAGAAAGTTAGATTTTGTAAAAAGAATTGTTCATTCTTTTATGAAAATTGAATTAAAAAAAGTTAGATTTTGTAAAAAGAATTGTTCATTCGTTGATCGCTTCGTGTTTATTTTAATTTGTCCACTAAAGAACGGGTAATGCTAGAAGTCGCCATGTTTCTTTTCGCACTTCTTTTATGTTTTAGAAACAAAAAGTTTATATGTTACAAGAAAAGGCTGTCCCCTTTTCTTGTAAATAAGAACAACATTAGATAAGTGGAAAAGGAGATTAGGATTCGAATCGTGTAAGATTCAGAATAGATTCGGAGTTGGACTGTTGGAACTTGGTTATTGTTTTGGAAAAAGTTAGATTTTGTAAAAAGAATTGTTCATTCTTTTATGAAAATTGAATTAAAAAAGTTAGATTTTGTAAAAGGAATTGTTCATTCTTTTATGAAGATTGAATTAAAAAAAGTTAGATATTGTAAAAAGAATTGTTCATTCTTTTATGAAAATTGAATTAAAAAAAGTTATATATCGTAAAAAGAATTGTTCATTCTTTTATGAAAATTGAATTAAAAAGTTAGATTTTTAAAAAAGACTTGTTCATTCTTTTATGAAAATTGAATTAAAAAAGTTAGATTTTGTAAAAAGAATTGTTCATTCGTTTATGAAAATTGCATTAAAAAAGTTAGATTTTGTCAAAAGAATTGTTCATTCTTTTATGAAAATTGAATTAAAAAAGTTAGATTTTTGTAAGACTAACCGTAGCCCTCGGCGCAAGAGGGTCCGTGTGTGCCTGGCGTGTGGGGTGGTGGCTGATCCTGTGGTCGGGGCAGCGGAAGAAAGAGTTTCAAGATGGCGCCTGCCTGCTTTTATTAGAGACGGAATCTCGCAGGATCTCGCGAGATCTCGCGGGGATGCAAATTAGCTAGGCCATCTTGAGTAATAAAAATCGGTCCATTGGAGGTGCGAGGCAGTCGGGTTCTGACGTTCGTGGCGATCAGTACAGTGACCGTTGGGTTCCGTTTCTATTCGTGCAGTCAGCTGAGCTTTGTTAGTTACCTTCGTGCCGTGGCTGTCATTGTTTGTTGGTTTGCTGTGTGTTGCCATGGTTCTTCAGTGAAACGCTTCGTCGCCCACGACGAGACTCCCCGTCTCCCACACAAGATACTCTTACAAGCTATTTCGGCCCCCCCACTCCGAACTTGGTTTTCTTTTCTTCAATGGCGGATAGGTTCGATCTAAAGTTGATACCGGAAGTCGACGGATCCGACCCGGTACTCAGCTGGGTTGAGAAGGTCGAGTTACATTGTCAGTTATCCGGCGTGAAAAATGTCGAGCGCGTGATTCCTCTGCGGCTGACCGGCGGGGCCTTCGCTGTATATCAGCAACTCAGCGCTGAGGAGAAGTGTGACTACTCGAGTATCAAGGCGGCGTTGTACAGGGCGTTCGCCACTGACCCCGCCACTGCATGGGAGCAGTTTGAGACGAGGTCTATACGCTTGGGCGAAACTGTGGACGTGTATCTCGCCGAACTTAAGAAGCTGACGGTGTTGTTCGGTGGTCTTCCCGAGAGGGCCCTAGCCTACAAATTCCTGTCAGGACTCCCCGCTGGAGCAAAGCAGCTCCTGCGAGCAACCTCTACCATGTCCTCACTACCGCTGAGTGACCTAGTGGACAGAGCCAGGACAATAATGAAGGATGACTCGACGGTGCAGGAACCGGTAGTCGCCGTCGCACAGGCCCCACCAAGTGGCGAAGGACTGTCTCAGGGACCCAGCCCGCAAGGTGATGTCATCTGCTACAGATGCAACGGGCGGGGCCACATGGCAAGAAATTGTAGAAGGCGGTCGACGGCTGTTCGCTGCTACCGCTGTAACAAGACTGGGCACATGGCCCGAGACTGTGCGGGAAACGGGGACGGGGACAAGGTGCCAGTGCCGACCTCTTCCCCGAACAGAAAATAAACAAGGCGCTCCCTGTCATTCAGGTCCGAGTTAATGACACGTTATGTTCAGCCCTCCTTGATTCCGGTTGCTCCCGCACCATAGTGTGTGCGGACTTCTGTCGGGCATGGAAAAAGAAGAACGTCAGGATAACTACCATCACTGGAAAAATACGAATGTGTTGCGGCGTGGGTGTGGTACACATTCGCACAAGAACTGGGAACTCGGCCAACGTCGAAGCGCTGGTGACACGCGAAAAGCCGCTGAGTTTCGACCTGTTGCTAGGCTACGATGCCATCAAAGCCCTGGGCGGCGTGCGCATAACGCGCGCTGGCGTTGTAGAGTTTCAGGATGGGCCCCCGGTGTGCGCAGCACTAAGAGTCGACCAGCCGGACTTCAGTGCGGAATTCGACGACCAACAGAAGGCGTGGACCGCCACTTGGAGGTGGTCAGAAGACAAGGAACCGGCCAAACTACAAAACAAAGTGGCAGAGTACCGTATGCCCAACCAGATAAGGCCTGCATACGAAAGCGAGCTCCGTGAATGGATTAAGAACGGTTGGCTGATTCCATACCCCTACGACAAACTTGGACCCCCCAAGGGCCTGATACCGCTGATGGCAGTTGCCCAACCTAACAAGTCAAAGGTGAGGCCGGTAATGGACTACCATGAGTTGAATGCGCACGTTGATGCGTTCACAGCGGACGCCGACGTCTGTGCCAGCAAGCTGCGAGAGTGGCGCCGGCAGGGGTCCAATGTGTCCCTACTGGACTTGAGAAAAGCATACTTGCAGGTCCGGATCGGCGAGGCGATGTGGCCTTTCCAGACAGTGATGTTTTCCGGGAAGAGATACTGTCTTACGCGACTCGGATTTGGGCTAAACGTAGCACCCCAGATAATGAAGGCTATCGTCAATGCCGTGTTGTCACAAGAAGAATGGATCAGAAAGGGAACATCGGCGTATATTGACGATATATACGTGAACGAAGATATCGTGTCCTCTTCGCGCGTAGAGCCAAACTTGCCGAGTTTGGTCTAAACTGCAAGGACTCTGAGCGGCTTGAGGATGGTGCCCGCGTATTGGGCTTGAGCGTTCAAGAGGAGCGAGGGATCCTGAAGTGGAGGCGTGGAACCGCAGTTCCCGACGTACCCGACGTTTATACAAGACGTGCTGTGTTCTCCCTGTGCGGGAAACTTGTGGGGCACCTTCCAGTATGCGGATGGGTTCGTGCAGCGACAGGCGTCATAAAAAGGAGGGCAAATGCGGTCACCAAAGGCTGGGATGATGAGATAACCGACGAACTATTGGTTCGAATGTTAAAGGAGACCGTCGCTAGTGTGAAAAAGAATGACCCCGCCACAGGGGACTGGTGCGTGCAGGGAGACGAACTGAGCGTGTGGGTGGACGCAAGTTCTCTAGCGATCGGTGTAGTTTTGGAGAAAGATGGGGCCGTAGTTGAGGATGCCTGCTGGCTGCGACCGGCGAATGATGCTGCCCATATCAACCTGGCAGAACTCGACGCTGTAATAAAGGGCATTAACCTGGCACTTCAATGGGAAGTGAAGAAACTGCGTGTGCACACTGACTCACTTTGCGTGCACCACTGGGTGTCGGACACACTCACGAGCAAGGCCAGGGCACGCACCAAGGCAGCCAGCGAAATGCTGATAAGACGGAGGCTCGAGACTGTGAAAAAACTGGTGACGGAGTACAACCTGTCCGTAGACGTAGTGCTCGTCACCTCGGACTACAACCTCGCCGACAAGCTCACTCGGGTACCACGGAGATGGTATGAGGCTATGAAGAAAGAAGCTAAGCCATTGCCTCTGTGTGCTGCCTCCGTCGAGGAGGACGAAATCAGGAAGATACATCACGACAGTGGGCACCCCAGAGTACAACGGACCTACTACTTTGTGAAGTTGGCTAGACCATCAATACCAAAAAGCGCAGTAAGAGCAGTGGTCAGGGAGTGCCAAACGTGCCAGTCCATCGACCCCGCCCCAGCCAGATGGCGGAAAGGACAGCTGGGAGTGGACGCGACTTGGAGTCGGTTGGGTATGGATATAACCCACTACGGCAGCCAACACTTCCTTACGCTGATAGACTGCGGGCCAACGAGGTTCGCGATTTGGCGCCAATTGGCAAGGCAGGATTCCACGAGTGTCATCCACGAATTGGAATCCATATTCTACGAAAGGGGGCCGCCTGAGGAGATCCTCACGGATAACGACATGGCGTTCTGCAGCAGGGAATTTAGGCATTTTATGGACGACTGGGGGATCCGCCTTTGACACCGATGCGCGTATGTGCCGAGCGGCAACGGCATAGCGGAGCGATGCCACCGAACCGTGAAGAGGATCGCGGCCAGGAAGAAGTGTACGATCGCGGAGGCGGTTTACACAACACAACGCCTAAGGACACCGTGACTGGCGGCAGTGCGCCCGCTGATGCGATTCATCACTATCACGTGCGCGTCAAGGACGTTGAAGTGTGTCTACCCGACCAACGAGAACCCCAGGGGGCGTACCAAGTGGGAGACACCGTCTGGGTGAAGCCACCCGGCGGCCGGTGCACCAGCAGCTTTTGGAGGGGGCGGGTCACCGGCGTCATCAGTGAACAGGCCATACTAGTCGATGATACTCCGCGCCACGTAAGGGATGTTCGGCCCGCTCTAAGCGCTGACCAATCGGCAAGCAGTGGAAGTAGCGAGTCATCTGACGATGAGCGATGGATCCAACCCGTGCCCCACGAACCTGGTGACTCAACTGCGAGCAGTGGAAGGAGCGAGTCATCCGACGATGAGCGATGGATCCAACCTGTGCCCCATGGACCTAATGACTCAACTGCGAGCTCTAATGCTGATGCTTCCGATGCCACTTCTGAGAGCTCCGATGAGGAAGTCCCGGCAATACCCCTCCGCAGGAGTGCTCGAATCAAATGGCCACGTCCACCGTGTCACGTATGTGATCTGGAAACCAGGGGGGAGTGTAAGACTAACCGTAGCCCTCGGCGCAAGAGGGTCCGTGTGTGCCTGGCGTGTGGGGTGGTGGCTGATCCTGTGGTCGGGGCAGCGGAAGAAAGAGTTTCAAGATGGCGCCTGCCTGCTTTTATTAGAGACGGAATCTCGCAGGATCGCGCGGGGATGCAAATTAGCTAGGCCATCTTGAGTAATAAAAATCGGTCCATTGGAGGTGCGAGGCAGTCGGGTTCTGACGTTCGTGGCGATCAGTACAGTGACCGTTGGGTTCCGTTTCTATTCGTGCAGTCAGCTGAGCTTTGTTAGTTACCTTCGTGCCGTGGCTGTCATTGTTTGTTGGTTTGCTGTGTGTTGCCATGGTTCTTCAGTGAAACGCTTCGTCGCCCACGACGAGACTCCCCGTCTCCCACAAAAGATACTCTTACAATTTTGTAAAAAGAATTGTTCATTCTTTTATGAAAATTGAATTAAAAAAGTTAGATATTGTAAAAAGAATTGTTCATTCTTTTATGAAAATTGAAGTACAAAAAGTTAGATTTTGTAAAAAGAATTGTTAATTCTTTTATGAAAATTGAATTAAAAAAGTTAGATTTTGTAAAAAGAATTGTTCATTCTTTTATGAAAATTGAATTTAAAAAAATTAGATACTGTAAAAAGAATTGCTCATTCTTTTATGAAAATTGAATTAAAAAAGTTAGATTTTGTAAAAAGAATTGTTCATTCTTTTATGAAAATTGAATTAAAAAAAGTTAGATATTGTAAAAAGAATTGTTCATTCTCTTATGAAAATTGAATATACAAAAGTTAGATATCGTAAAAAGAATTGTTCATTCTTTTATGAAAATTGAATAAAAAGTTACATTTTTTAAAAAGACTTGTTCATTCTTTTATGAAAATTGAATTAAAAAAAGTTAGATATTGTAAAAAGAATTGTTCATTCGTTACTCAAAATTGAATTAAAAAAGTTAGATAATGTAAAAAGACTTGTTCATTATTTATGAAAATTGAATTACAAAATGTTGATTTTGTAAAAAGACTTGTTCATTCTTTTATGAAAATGTAATTAAAAAAAGTTAGATATTGTAAAAAGAATTGTTCATTCTTTTATGAAAATTGCATTAAAAAAGTTAGATTTTGTAAAAAGAACTGTTCATTCTTTTATGAAAATTGAATTAAAAAAGTTAGATTTTGTAAAAAGAATTGTTCATTCTTTTAGTAAAATTGAATTAAAAAAAGTTAGATATTGTAAAAAGAATTGTGTATTCTACACTGAAAATTGAATTAAAAAAAGATAGATATTGTAAAAAGAATTGTTCATTCTTTTATGAAGATTGAATTAAAAAAAGATAGATATTGTAAAAAGAATTGTTCATTCTTTTATGGAAATGGAATTAAAAAAAGTTAGGTGTTGTAAAACGAATTGTTCATTCTTTTATGAAGATTGAATTAAAAAAAGTTAGATTTTTTAAAAAATAATTGTTCATTCTTTTATGAAAATTGAATAAAAAAAAGTTAGATTTTGTAAAAAGAATTGTTCATTCTTTTATAAAAATTGAATTAAAAAAAGGCAGATTTTGTAAAAAAGAATTGTACATTCTTTTATGAAAATTGAATTAAAAAAGTTAGATATTGTAAAAAGAATTGGTCATTCTTTTATGAAAATTGAATTAAAAAAAAGTTTGATATCGTAAAAAGAATTGTTCATTCTTTTATGAACATTGAATTAAAAAAAGTTGGATTTTTTAAAAAGACTTGTTCATTCTATTATGAAAATTTAATGAAAAAAAGTTAGATTTTGTAAAAAGAATTGTTCATTTTTTATGAAAATTGAATAAAAATAGGGTTAGATTTTGTAAAAAGACTTGTTCATTGTTTTATGAAAATTGAATTAAAAAAGTTAGATTTTGTAAAAAAAATTGTTCATTTTTTTATGAAAATTGAATGTAAAAAGTTAGATTTTGTAAAAAGAATTGTTCATTCTTTTATTAAAATTGAATTAAAAAAGTTAGATTTTGTAAAAAGAATTGTTCATTCTTTTATGACAATTGAATTACAAAAGTTAGATTTTGTAAAAAGAATTGTTCATTCTTTTATGAAAATTGAATTAAAAAAAGTTAGATTTTGTAAAAAGAATTGTTCATTCTTCACTGAAAATTGAATTAAAAAAGTTAGATTTTGTAAAAAGAATTGTTCATTCTTTTATGAAAATTGAATGAAAAAAGTTAGATTTTGTAAAAAGAATTGTTCATTCGTTGATCGCTTCGTGTTTATTTTAATTTGTCCACTCAAGAACGGGTAATGCTAGAAGTCGCCATGTTTCTTTTCGCACTTCTTTTATGTTTTAGAAACAAAAAGTTTATATGTAAAAAGAAAAGGCTGTCCCCTTTTCTTGTAAATAAGAAAAACATTAGATAAGTGGAACATGAGATTAGGATTCGAATCGTGCAAGATTCAGAATAGATTCGGAGTTTAACTGTTGGAACTTGGTTATTGTTTTGGAAAAAGTTAGATTTCGTAAAAAGAATTGTTCATTCTTTTATGAAAATTGAATTAAAAAAAGTTAGATATTGTAAAAGAAATTGTTCATTCGTTACTGAACATTGAATTAAAAAAGTTAGATATTGTAAAAAGAATTGTTCATGCTTTTATGAAAATTGAATTAAAAAAGCTAGATTTTTAAAAAGAATTGTTCATTCTTTTATGAAAATTGAATTAAAAAGGTTAGATTTTGTAAAAAGAATTGTTCATTCTTATATGAAAATTGAATTAACAAAAGTTAGATATTGTAAAATAATTGTTCATTCTTTTATGAAAATTGAATTAAAAAAGTAAGATTTTGTAAAAAGAATTGTTCATTCTTTTATGAAAATTGAATTAAAAAAAGTTAGATTTTGTAAAAAGAATTGTGTATTCTTCACTGAAAATTGAATTAAAAAAAGATAGATATTGTAAAAAGACTTGTTCATTCTTTTATGAAGATTGAATTAAAAAAAGTTCGATTTTGTAAAAAGAATTGTTCATTCTTTTATGAAAATTGAATTAAAAAAAGTTAGATTTTGTAAAAAGAATTTATTCATTCTTTTATGAAAATTGATTTAAAAAAAGTTAGATTTTGTAAAAAGAATTGTTCATTCTTATATAAAAATTGAATTAAAAAAGTTAGATTTTGTAAAAAGAATTGTTCAATCTTTTATGAAAATTGAATGAAAAAAAGTTAGATTTTGTAAAAAGAATTGTTCATTCTTTTATGAAAATTGAATGAAAAAAAGTTAGAGTTTGTAAAAAAGAATTGTTCATTCTTTTATGAACATTGAATTAAAAAAAGTTAGATATTGTAAAAAGAATTGTTCATTCTTTTATGAAAATTGAATTAAAAAAAGTTAGATATCGTAAAAAGAATTGTTCATGCTTTTATAAAAATTGAATTAAAAAAAGTTAGATTTTGTAAAAAGAATTGTTCATTCTTTTATGAAAATTGAATTAAAAAAAGTTAGATATTGTAAAAAGAATTGTTCATTCTTTTATGAAAATTGCATTAAAAAAAGTTAGATTTTGTAAAAAGAATTGTTCATTCTTTTATGAAAATTGAATTACACAAAGTTAGATTTTGTAAAAAAGAATTGTTCATTCTTTTATGAAAATTGAATTAAAAAAAGTTAGATTTTGTAAAAAGAATTGTTCATTCTTTTATGAAAATTGAATGAAAAAAGTTAGATTTTGTAAAAAAAATTGTTCATACTTTTATGAAAATTGATTTAAAAAAGTTAGATTTTGTAAAAAGAATTGTTCATTCTTATATAAAAATTGAATTAAAAAAGTTAGATTTTGTAAAAAGAATTGTTCAATCTTTTATGAAAATTGAATGAAAAAAAGTTAGATATCGTAAAAAGAATTGTTCATTCTTTTATGAAAATTGAATTACACAAAGTTAGATTTTGTAAAAAGAATTGTTCATTCTTTTATGAAAATTGAATTAAAAAAAGTTAGATTTTGTAAAAAGAATTGTTCATTCTTTTATGAAAATTGAATGAAAAAAGTTAGATTTTGTAAAAAAAATTGTTCATTCTTTTATGAAAATTGATTTAAAAAAGTTAGATTTTGTAAAAAGAATTGTTCATTCTTTTATGAAAATTGAATGAAAAAAGTTAGATTTTGTAAAAAAAATTGTTCATTCTTATATAAAAATTGAATTAAAAAAGTTAGATTTTGTAAAAAGAATTGTTCAATCTTTTATGAAAATTGAATGAAAAAAGTTAGATTTTGTAAAAAAAATTGTTCATTCTTATATAAAAATTGAATTAAAAAAGTTAGATTTTGTAAAAAGAATTGTTCAATCTTTTATGAAAATTGAATTAAAAAAGTTAGATTTTGTAAAAAAAATTGTTCATTCTTTTATGAAAATTGAATTAAAAAATGTTAGATTTTGTAAAAAGAATTGTTCAATCTTTTATGAAAATTGAATGAAAAAAGTTAGATTTTGTAACAAAAATTGTTCATTCTTTTATGAACATTGAATGAAAAAAGTTAGATTTTGTAAAAAAAATTGTTCATTCTTTTATGAAAATTGAATTAAAAAAGTTAGATTTTGTAAAAAGAATTGTTCATTCTTTTATGAAAATTGAATTAAAAAAGTTAGATTTTGTAAAAAGAATTGTTCAATCTTTTATGAAAATTGAATTAAAAAAGTTAGATTTTGTAACAAAAATTGTTCATTCTTTTATGAAAATTGAATGAAAAAAGTTAGATTTTGTAAAAAAAATTGTTCATTCTTTTATGAAATTTAATGAAAAAAGTTAGATTTTGTTAAAAAAATTGTTCATTCTTTTATGAAATTTAATGAAAAAAGTTAGATTTTGTAAAAAAAATTGTTCATTCTTTTATGAACATTGAATTAAGAAAGTTAGATTTTGTAAAAAGAATTGTTCATTCTTTTATGAAAATTGAATTAAAAAAGTTAGATTTTGTAAAAAAAATTGTTCATACTTTTATGAAAATTGAATTAAAAAAGTTAGATTTTGTAAAAAGAATTGTTCATTCGTTGATCGCTTCGTGTTTATTTTCATTTGTCCACTCAAGAACGGGTAATGTTAGAAGTCGCCATGTTTCTTTTCGCACTTCTTTTATGTTTTAGAAACAAAAAGTTTATATGTTACAAGAAAAGGCTGTCCCCTTTTCTTGTAAATAAGGAAAACATTAGATAAGTGGAAAATGAGATTAGGATTCGAATCGTGTAAGATTCAGAATAGATTCGGAGTTGGATTGTTGGAACTTGGTTATTGTTTTGGAAAACGTTAGATTGTTTAAAAAGAATTGTTCATTCTTTTATGAAAATTGAATTAAAAAAAGTTTGTTTCGTCAAAAGAATTGTTGATTCTTTTATGAAAATTGAATTAAAAAAGTTAGATTTTGTAAAAAGAATTGTTCATTCTTTTATGAAAATTGAATTAAAAAAGTAAGATTTTGTAAAAAGGATTGTTCATTCTTTTATGAAAATTGAATTAAAAAAGTTAGATTTTGTAAAAAGAATTGTTCATTCTTTTATGAAAATTGAATTAAAAAAAGTTAGATTTTGTAAAAAGAATTGTTCATTCTTTTATGAAAATTGATTTAAAAAAGTTAGATTTTGTAAAAAGAATTGTTCATTCTTTTATGAAAATTGAATTAAAAAAGTTAGATTTTGTAAAAAGAATTGTTCATTCTTTTATGAAAATTGATTTAAAAAAGTTAGATTTTGTAAAAAGAATTGTTCATTCTTTTATTAAAATTGAATTAAAAAAGTTAGATTTTGTAAAAAGAATTGTTCATTGTTGATCGCTTCGTGTTTATTTTCATTGGTCCACTCAAGAACGGGTAATGTTAGAAGTCGCCATGTTTCTTTTCGCACTTCTTTTATGTTTTAGAAACAAAAAGTTTATATGTTACAAGAAAAGGCTGTCCCCTTTTCTTGTAAATAAGGAAAACATTAGATAAGTGGAAAATGAGATTAGGATTCGAATCGTGTAAGATTCAGAATAGATTCGGAGTTGGATTGTTGGAACTTGGTTATTGTTTTGGAAAACGTTAGATTGTTTAAAAAGAATTGTTCATTCTTTTATGAAAATTGAATTAAAAAAAGTTTGTTTTGTCAAAAGAATTGTTCATTCTTTTATGAAAATTGAATTAAAAAAGTTAGATTTTGTAAAAAGAATTGTTCATTCTTTTATGAAAATTGAATTAAAAAAGTAAGATTTTGTAAAAAGGATTGTTCATTCTTTTATGAAAATTGAATTAAAAAAGTTAGATTTTGTAAAAAGAATTGTTCATTCTTTTATGAAAATTGAATTAAAAAAGTTAGATTTTGTAAAAAGAATTGTTCATTCTTTTATGAAAATTGATTTAAAAAAGTTAGATTTTGTAAAAAGAATTGTTCATTCTTTTATGAAAATTGAATTAAAAAAGTTAGATTTTGTAAAAAGAATTGTTCATTCGTTGATCGCTTCGTGTTTATTTTCATTTGTCCACTCAAGAACGGGTAATGTTAGAAGTCGCCATGTTTCTTTTCGCACTTCTTTTATGTTTTAGAAACAAAAAGTTTATATGTTACAAGAAAAGGCTGTCCCCTTTTCTTGTAAATAAGGAAAACATTAGATAAGTGGAAAATGAGATTAGGATTCGAATCATGCAAGATTCAGAATAGATTCGGAGTTGGACTGTTGGAACTTGGTTATTGTTTTGGAAAAAGTTAGATTTTTTAAAAAGAATTGTTCATTCTTTTATGAAAATTGAATTAAAAAAAGTTTGTTTTGTCAAAAGAATTGTTCATTCTTTTATGAAAATTGAATTAAAAAAGTTTGATTTTGTAAAAAGAATTGTTCATTCTTTTATGAAAATTGAATTAAAAAAGTTAGATTTTGTAAAAAGAATTGTTCATTCTTTTATGAAAATTGAATTAAAAAAAGGTCAGCTAGAAAAGAATGAACAATAGAAATGAAAAAAAATTATTGAAAAATAGGTTGTGTGTTTTGGTGAATGGTGAGTTGGTCACGTTTCAAACCACACGTCTGACGTCATAGAAAAAAGGAATTCTCGATAACAGGAGCTAGGATTAGCAGACAGAGGCAGTCGAGTTCGGATCGAACAGGCAGCAGAGTCAGTTGGAGAGAGCTGACATGATCAGAGGAGGGTCCCTTTAGAATCGAATGGAGAACGTTTAATCATGTAGAACGACTTTGAATTCCTTGACGTCATCATCATTCGACCGGGCGATCCGATAATAAAGAAGTTATCATGTTTTTCTAAAATTGTCGTGTCATCATTCAACAGCAAAATGTGAGAAACATCCTTAATATGAACCTTCTCCCTCATCGTTATTGTAACTCTTACAAGAAATGTATCTCTCCTATCATCTCAACTGGTTATAAATGTTTCCCTCAGTATTGTCACTAACGTTACCGTTAATATGATCTCCAATATGCCCTCCTATGCGACATATATATATATATATATATATATATATATATATATATATATATATATATATATATATATATTGCTTTACTCACTGTGTGAATTTGTCTTTTTTTTTTTCCATCCGACTGTTTTTTTCATGTTTAATAATCGTCGCCGTTGCCACCGTGTGGTACAAAGGGGTGTTAATGAAGACACTTGAGACAGGGTAGAATTATGATGTAGACATGTTTATTATGTATATGTGAGTGACTTTTATACAAGGATGTTCAAGAGGAAGTAACTCGATTTATTGAAGAGTTCTTTATTCTGTTATATTGCCAAACCCTTAACATTGGAATAATTGGAATTACTTTTTCTTAAACAGGTTAATAAATGTTATTTATCTCAAGTTCTTTAATTTCGTGTGTTTATTATTTTCTGTGTCAATTTCTATGGATGGTCATCGGCACTATAATGGTCAATGGAAGTAAGAGTTTTCCTATTTACATTTAGATTATATTGATTTAGAAAAATTAATATTTATTAATATATATAATATTTATTAATATAGTTAATATTGTTAATACGTTTGGCTTATATTTTTCTCAATAAATAAATGTATTCTATCATCTGCAAAATGAAACTTATTGTTAACAGTTTTTTTTTTTTTTAACAATTGCATTGAAAGTGTATTTCAAACGAACAAGAAAAAAAAGGTTATTAATTATTTTGCTCGTTTGCTTATATTAAAAATACAATCCTCCACTATATGTAACACGATGAAACCAGTAATAGTTTTTTTTTATTTTTTAAATATTGTTTATTTTTTAATCATTCAACCACGGTAGTGGTTGAATATATGCTTAAGTCCGAAATTGAATGAATCGAGACACATTCAAACCCCAACCAAATTTCAAACAGGTTATATAGTTGGATAGAACACCTCATTAGCTACATTTTGAAAAAAAAATTTCGAAAATTGGTTCAGTAGAAAAAAAGTTACAACAAAATAGGTGGGTTCACAAACAGGAGAGTAAGTACATAAGTGACTAACGCTTTTTTTTTTTTTTTTTTTGCATAACTTTTTTTGTATATAAATATTTTTTAAAAACCGATTTTTTTTTAATAACTAATTTTTTTTAACTCCTTATGATTTTATAGCAAAAAATTGTGAATTTATCGATTTAAATTAAAAACTGATGAAAAAAACTCGAACTATCAATATTATTATTATACAAGCGGGAGTACCCGGCGTTGCCCGATTGTTTGTTTCCGGGACGGGGGGGGGGAGTTTTAAAAAATGTTATGTTAGGTAATTAGCAAGGATCAATCCCGGAGTCATGAGTAAAAGTAGGAAAATAAAGTGTGAAAACAAAAAAAAGAAAAACATCTGCAACGTTAACAGTTCGGCCACCAAGAAAAGTCCATTCCAGTTGTTTAGGAGAAAAAAAGAAAAAAAAAAAAAAACGACTACGGTAGGTCGGCGCGAACGTGAAAATATAATGTGAATTGTCCAGCATGCTAACCACTACGCCACAGAGCACTGCAGCTTAGTTTAGTGATTTTAAATAACTTCACATGAAAGAACTACGAAGCCAAACCGGTGTTCTCTTCTCAACTGTTCCTTGTGTACGATCCCCAAACGGTGTTAAGTGGTGGCAGGGGGAGGAGGAATTTAATAGAGAGAAAATATTTTATCCCCAAACGGTGTTAAGTGGTGGCAGGGGGAGGAGGAATTTAATAGAGAGAAAATATTTTACCACTTCCATTGATCTTAACCGATTTTGGCCGTGACTTCTCAGCAGAAAAAGTATAGAAATCCAAGATTATCGAGGAATTTGAGAAATAATAAGCCTATAACACACCTCAGATATTGTTCTGCCGTTTGTGCATATTATATTTGCATGAAATATCTTGATTTTTAATCCTAATAAGGTCAAAATCAGACGGGAAAAAATGAGTTCATTTTATTTATATAGAAGAAGAAGATAGAATAGATAGATAGAAGATAGAAGATAGATAGAAGATAGAAGAAGATAGAAGAAGAGAAGAAGAGAAGAGAAGAGAAGAGAAGAGAAGAGATAGAGATTATCTATATTATATTAATTTACGTACGGTGTCACGTAATCATCATCGCAAACATTAATTAATGTGAATTATCTCCCTTTATTGTTCACTCTTTATTAGTTAAAAAATCATTAACCCCTTTTATTTCCCAAAACTTCCCGAACAACAACAACAACAACAACAACAAAGAAATATATATGAACTGTCTTTTTATGATTCTGGATTATTTTAAAGATAATTATGCATAGAAGGTATCGTTCCACAGTTTAAATAGTATTTTACTTAGATTTTTAACGATGTCTTCTGTTTATTATTGTAGTGAATACGGAACGCTTATTTTATTTTATTCAGTAATAAATATATTTTTTACATTTAACGTTACGAGTTCGTTTTTTTTTTTACTGTGCCACTTTTTTTTTTATTTACTTTTGAGTGAGCCTTAACAAAAAATATGTTTCGAAATAAATGTTACAAAAGTCAAGAATGACTTTATTAAATAAATAACCAAAGTCACCATTCGCAAATACACTGAGTAACAGTAACACAGAGTCAAAACATATTTTACGTCTTGTTCTGTTTTGTTTTTGTTTTACGGCATATCAATCCTTTTTCGTGTTATTTAATGCCGAATCGAGTAATTTTGTAACATTTATACATCTTCACGTTGTTTACATAGTTATTATTTATGTTTTGTCTGTTTTATTTTGCTTCTTTTACAGACATTCATCATCTTCTAATGCCCACCGACAGCGACACAACAATTTTTTTTTAATATGAAATAAAACACTTATTTATTTCCTATTTAAAGATTTTCAGTATATTTTATTTAACTGAAGAAATATTTATTGTTCATACTTATATTTTTTCCATTATTTTTATTACATTGTTAGGTGAAGTTTCAGAATAGTTAACCCCCCTCCCCATATTAAGAATGGCTTTCGGCATGATTCTTACAATAGCGGTATCAAAGTTTTTTATTTTAAAACAAATTATAAAAAAAAAGATACAAGACCATTAAATTTTTTTTTCATTAAATCGCTATTTAGGTGAAGGTTAAAAATAGTTAATCCTTCTCCCCATAACCGTTTTTTTATGCAGTAAAATACTGTTTCAATAATTATGGTTTAAATAAATATTTATTCCTTATTTAAAGATTTACAGTATAATTTATACAGGAAGTATAATTTATACAGGAAGTCCTAGGAATCTACAACAGCTTTATCAATTTATTTAACTGAAGAAATATTTATTGTTCATACATATATTTTTCCCTTATTTTTTTTACATTGTTAGGTAAAGTTTCAGAATAGTTAACCCCCCTCCCCATATTAAGAATGGCTTTCAGCATGATTCTTACAATAGTGTTATCAAAGTTTATTGATTTTTCTTATTTAACAAAAATTATAAAAAAGATATAAGAACATTTTAAACATTTTTTTCATTAAATGGTTATTTAGGTGAAGGTTTAGAATAGTCAAACCCTCTCCCCTTATTAAGAATGGCATTTTTATTATTTTAGCATGATGCTTACATTTTTCTTTATATAAAAAAAAAGATACAAGAAAATGTTAATTTTTTTTTAAAAATTAAAATGTTAGATCAAAGTTCGGAATAACTTACTTTATAGCCAATTAGCCAGCTGTATTAAAATGTTTTAGCATTTAATACCTAATAAGGGTTTCGCTTCAATTGTTACAAGCAGACAATATCGATTCAAAGGAGGTAATTCGTCAACAATTGTTTTAACCGAATTTTACGGTAAAGTGTAGTGGACTGGTGGATATATTATACATATCCCCCAGTTTGTATTTATTTGCTTCCCCACTGAGCAAATTAGGCACAAGGCCGTTTTTTAATGTGGAGAGAGAGGGAGGGGGGAGGGAAATGGGGGACCAGCTCCCGATGGGTGGGAAATGGGAGTTTGATAGGAACTGTTGGTATGAAGGGTTGCCCCTACATTGACCAAGGTAGATATGTGGGGTTACCCCCACATATAGTCTTTGCTTGCAGTATCTGTCGGAACAGATACTACACTTTGATCTTGTCGCCCGGGCCGCAAAGGGCGGGGGCCAGTGTATAAACATATCCCCCAGTTATTCATTTGATAAAACCAATATTTAATGAGCATGGTTCTTCTTGCCAGGCAATGGGTTTACCTGAACCAACAGGTGATCCTCCAATAGATAATATGACTTGAAATACAAACGGGCCTAATGTTGAATTGTTAAACAATGAACAATTAGAGGTCTTTAATACTATAATCAAGGCTGTCATGGCAACTGAAAAAGTAGCCCCACACAGCAATTGCTTCTATTTAGATGCCCCAGCCGGATCAGGAAAAACCTTTTTATTCAACATGTTATATGATTACTTCACCTCCAGTAGTACTGTAACCGCCACTGCGGCATTGCTGCAATGCTACTAACTTCAGGGAAAACACTCCACAGTATATTCAAACTACCTGTACCTCTGACAGAAACCAGTGTCTGTAACGTTTCTCCTGTATCAGAGCATGCTTCTTTTTTGAGAAAGGTAAAGGTATTCATCATAGACGAAGCCTCTATGATACCTAATCATGCACTGCTTGCTATAGATAGATGTTTACAAGATATAATGGGTAACGATAAAATATTTGGTGGAAAATTTCTCATACTTGGAGGTGACTTCAGGCAAATTTTGCCAGTAGTGCCACATGGATCACCTACATCTATTATAGACACCTGTCTTAAAAGATGCCCATTGTGGCATCATTTCAGTCAATTACAACTAACACAAAACGTCAGAATTAACATAAATGAACAGGAGTTTTCTAGATGGCTCCTTCATCTTGGTAATGGTACACTAACAAGCAGTCTTAATGACGTTCCTGTAGATGCCATAGATGTTCCTGATGATTCGGTATGTAATGCTTCTCTAATCTCAGAAATATTTGATTGCAGCCCTCAAGAAATGGAAAATAGAATCATCATGACTCCAAAAAATACAGAATGTTTAACAGTAAATGTAGAAATTCTAAATAATCTTCCCGGAGGCATAAATACATATTTAAGTACAGATTACATCTCCGATGATGATGCTGAACTTCAAAATTATCCTATCGAGTTCATAAATTCATTAATTCCATCTGGAATGTGACCTCACTGACTTAATGTGAAAATAGGGGCAATAGTAATGCGACTGCGAAATTTATCCATAAATCAAGGACTTTGTAATGGAACTAGGATGAAAATAAAAGAATATCATCAAAACAGCATCATTGCTATTTTAATTAATGGATCTAATAGAGGTTCCACAGTTATCATTCCAAGAATTTAGTTAAAGCCAAGTGATACAAATGTTCCGTTTGCATTTCATCGGATACAGTTTCCAATACGATTAGCATATTCACTGACCATCAATAAAGCACAAGGCCAAACTTTTGATAAGGTTGGTATATATCTTCAACAACCTGTATTTTCTCATGGTCAGCTGTATGTGGCATGTTCAAGAGCTCGATCTAAGTACAGTGTGAAATTTAAGGTAATGCAACTGCATAGAGATGATAATCAGGGCAGAAAGTGTGGTGTAACATATACTAAGAATATTGTTCACCGTGAAGTGTTATGAAAACAATCAGGAACAGCTATGGAATCTAAAAATTAACTTGGATGTAAATATGATTTTGGAAAAAAAAATTTTTTAATTGCTTTCCTTATATTTAAAATTCAGAATTTGATGAAAAAGTAGTGTACAGTTTGTTTAACTTTACTTAATTATATAACATTGACATAAATTTGATAGGTACAACCTACCTCACATAATTTTGATTATCAAAAAATCAAAATTTAACTGTACTTCGTAAGTTTTACAGAAACACTTCATTTTCTATGCACACAAGAATCTGAATATTATAACAGATTACAATGTTTTTATGGAAAAAACTTTTGTAGAGAAAATTCAAAGTGTTCTATTTATATTATCAGGAAGTTGTGATGCATTAATTGAAATCTATATCAATAATTCGACTTAAAAAATATTTGTGAATTTCCAAATCTTCATTGAATAAAATTAAAAATAAATAGAAAAGTCTATTGCATATGTAAAAGTTGACGGTTGCTTATTTAACTTCATTAAAAGCTATCGAAGTCAACCAAGAGCTGCTCAATAGTCTGGCTTAATGGATCATTTATCAAGGAATGAAGATGGTTATTCTGGTGTACCAGTTATTCTACCATCTACATTTACAGGAAGTCCTAGGAATCTACAACAGCTTCATCAAGATGCAATGGCAGTTTTCTGTGACCTATCCATTACTCACACGTGTAATCCAAAATGTCCTGAAATATTAAACAACTTGGGGTTATCAGAACTTGCACAACATGAACTAGCGCCCATACTTACAAAACTGTTTAAACGTTATCTTAAGGAGAATAGTTTCCCATCTCCTTGGAAAATTTAATCAGTATGCCCTGTATTTAAGAATTCAGGTGATCGCTCATCCCCCTCTCAGTACAGGCCAATAAGTCTCCTGTATGAGTAAGTTGCTGGAATCTGTGTTAAATACAGAAGTAATCAACCATCTCAACAAAAATAACCTTCTTAGTGACACTCAATATGGTTTCCGTTCTGCTAGATCTACAGCAGATGTGCTTACAGTTATATCTCATAGGATTAGCAAATCTCTCGACAGAGGCAACCTTTCTAGGGCAAGTGCTCTTGACATATCTAAGGCCTTTGATAGGGTATGGCATAAAGGTTTACTTCATAAGATCTCTAGCTATGGTATTGCTGGAAATGTCTTCTCAATTATTAAATCATTTCTTTCTGATAGGTTCATAAGAGTAGTGGTTGATGGGCAAAAATCAGAAGCTCACAGTATTAATGCCGGTGTCCCTCAGGGGTCTATCCTGGGCCCAACTCTTTTCCTGATCTACATTAATGATCTTCCAAATCACATCCTTACATCATTTGTAGACATCTATGCTGACGACACTACCATTTATGGTAGCACATCTAAGACAGTAAACGACCAAGTTCTCTCCAATTCTCTCTCCTCTGATCTTGAGCACGTAGTACAATGGAGTAAGGAGTGGCTGGTTACTTTTAATGCATCTAAAACCAAGCTTCTCTCTTTACATCATCAACATTCTGATCCACATCTGGCATCAATTGAAATGAATGGCTCTCGTCTTCAGGAGGCCTCAAGTTTTGACAAGCTTCTGGGCTTGACCATTACTCCTGATCTTAAATGGAACACGTATATCAAATCTGTTGCCAAGGCCGCTGGAAAAATGGTGGGATCTTTCTATCGATCCAGTAGATATCTCACTGCTGATGCTATTCTCTATCTATATAAGAGCCAGGTACGTCCAAGGATGGAATACTGTTGCCACATCTGGGCAGGAGCTGCTAGAAAAGACTTGGCCTGCCTTGATAGAGTTCAAAATAGACTTTGTAGCCTCGTAGGAAATGTCCTTTTCTCTTCCTTGCAACCTCTATCTCACAGAAGAGATGTTGCAAGGTTATCTCTGATGTATCGTTATTTTCATGGAAAGTGTTCGACTGAGCTTCAATCTATGGTCCCCCCTCGCCAAACTTTCACAAGAAATACTCGTCTAGCTGTAAACACTATCAATAATTCCCCCCACTCTTTATCTGTGCCTAAACCTAAACGTAGATTCCATGAACAAAACTTCTTTCTTAGAACTGCACGCCTGTGGAATTGTCTTCCGTTTTCCTGCTTTCCAGCTGACTACAATATGGTTGTGTTCAAGTCTAACGTAAATAAGTTCTTGATGAGCCGTTCCATATAAGTTATCAAATTTACCAAATTTTCATTACTAATGATTACTATATTGTCCAATTTCTACTATACACTCTTTAACCTTTATCCTTGAGTGGCCTCTTGGCCTTGATAATGTGGTGATGCCTATGTAAAAAAAAAAAAAAAAAACATCGATGTCAACAATGTCACAGAGTTTTTTTTTAAATTCACAGTCTGACTCCCAAGAACCTGCTGACTGACTACTATTCTCACTCCAAGCTGATCGACGTCCCTGTCACCGCCTCAATCATCACCAGCACTTCCTGACAATATCAACAGCATCAGTTACGATCGCATTGACCTTCAATAAAAGTTTAAACCAAAGTTCTTTGTTCTACTTGCTTCCATACGTTCATTTTTGTAATATAACAATAAGGAATTTCTTACTGATTTGTTTTAAAAGATTTTAACTACCGTGGAATTTCCACGGGTCCTGCTAGTTATTATTAATATGCTATTTATTCGCCGGTTCCAAGTTATTATTATAACTACTACTCTTAGAGCTGCTGCTGTGAGATCGTGTCTTGTCCATATTATCATCAGCAGCAGTGAACCTGCTTGCCTAGTTTCGGAAGTAAATAAGTCGAATAATACTTAAAACTTAAAAGACTAAAAGAAGAAAATAATAGTGAAAGTGGGAGAGACAATCAGAAGAAGCCAGAAAAAAAAATGGATAAAATAAAAGGTTTAGTTTTTATTTTATTTTATTAGAAGAAATGAAAGAAAAAACAACACAACTTTATTTAAACTGACTCGGAAATACTGAAAATAGTTTAAAGATTATTGAATTTTTATTTTATTATTCATTTATCTCATTCGTTCAGGGAATGAAAGAGAAATATTTTTTTTAGGAAAACGGACAACATTGTCGATTATTCCTGTATTTTTCTTTGCGTGTATTTATATATATAATATTAACAACGAACTTGGAATAATAATGATAATAAATATACATTTATTTACAAAAAAAAAAAAAAGAAAAAAATCGTCTGAAGGAGATTTTTTTTAAAGATAAATTAAAAAAAAAAGGATAAAAGCAGACGTAACTTTAAATGTTGATAACAATGGATATTGAGTTAAATCCAGGGCCTGAGAATAGTAATAATGGAAGTAATTATGAGGTGGGTAATCAATTAAATGAAGAAGAATTGAAAAAAAAAATGAACTTCAAAATAATACAAGAAAAATAAAAATGGAAAATGAAAAAACAAAAAATGCGAAAAGACAAAAAAAATTTAAAGAACAAAATAAAGAAGAATATTTAAAAAGAAAACGAGAATATCAAAAAAAAATATAGAGAAAAAAAGAGAAGAAATAAATGTTAAAAATCGAGAACATCCAAAAAATTATAGAAATAAAAATAAAGAAGAATTTAAAATTCGAAATAAAGAAAATCAAAAAAAATTAAGAGAGAAAAATAAAGAAAAATACAATAATAAAAATAAAGATTATCAAAGAAATTTTAGATTAAAAAATAAGAATAATGTCTTTTTTAGAAAGAAAAAGAAAATTTATCAAACTAATTATAAAAATAAACACAAATTAATGGAAGAACAAAAAATGAAAAAATATGATAAGAAAAGTTTGATAAAAATTTATAAGAAGAAAATTTATTCTTGGTGAAACAAACTAAACAAATTTTCTAGCTTTTTTCATAAAAAATTGACAAAATCCTATTTATTTTACAATAATAAAATGACAAATAACATAAGAAATTATAGAAAAAATTATAAAATTAGATTGAATAAAATAACTGGAATGTATTCTAATGCTTTGGGAATTAGAAATTTGATGCTCAAAAATATAAAAAATACTGCAAACACTGTTTATAATTTTGTCAAAAAAGTTGATAAAAAAGGACTATTATCTACTTATTGGGGAGAAGAATTGTATCATGCATTCAATAATGAACATTATTTGTTTCCAAGAAATTCAGTTGAATATGTGCCTATAAGAGTTTTGGCAAAGCATAATTATGAATCTCTTGATTTTCAAACTGAAGATTGTGAGTGCAAAAAGTCAGAAATTTCTGAACCAAATATGCCAAATAATAACAATGAACATATTATTGTAGAAGAAAATGAAAATAAAGTGAATGATGAAGAAAATGAAGAAGATGAAGAAATAAAACTTGAATTGGCTCGACCTTGTGATTTTAGTAATGGATGTCCCTATGAAAAAACACGACTCATTGAAACTAGAAAAATACATCAAATTTTTAAACAAATTTCACCGGATTTGACATTTTTGGAAATTCGCAAAATTATGAAAAAAATGGAAGAATGTTCTGGCATACATAATGACAACTTATATTGCATTGGTCAATCGGATTGCACTAATAGACTGGAACTCCTTAGAAGAATGGCACCACATACTCCAAGACTCAGAACTTTAGTCACTCATGTGTATAGATTAAGAGCTGTTTGCATTTGGCTGGATCTCTATGATATTTGTCTCTTAGAAGGAAATTGGCCAATGTTTGAAAAATTATTAGACTCTGAATTTTATAATCTTAAGACTTCAAAATTAATAGAAAGATTGCAACAAAGAGAGAATTAAGAACATCATTCAGAAAATAATGTGAATAAATTTGTCACATTAATTAAAAATTTTAACAAAGACATGAAAAAAATGAAAATTAATTCATGTGGCATTTGCAAACAAAGAGAATATGATGAATTTTTGAAAGTTTGGACTGACTGGGAAAAAGAAGTTAATGAAATAATTAAAGAAAATTATATATTACCATGCAAAATTTGCAATAATTGTAGAGGGTTTTTGAAGAAAAATAAAATCCCTACATTAGCATCAATTAATGGATTAGGAGTGGATGAAATTCCAAAAGTGTTGGAAAAATTGAACATTTATGAAGAAATCTTAATTCAAAGAGCGAAATGTTTTATTAATGTGATAAAACTTGTTCCTCAAAGATACAAAGGACCAAGTTCAGATATGGTTTCTGCTATTAAAGGAATTGCAACTCATTTGCCAATTCCAATGGAAAATACAATCAACCATGTGATGAACACTTTACCATCAAAAGAAGAAAATTCTTTACAAATTATAGTTAATTCAATTCCTACAGCTCAAAAGAAAATTTGGAAATCATTGGTCAAATTGGATGTGTTTGATGCACTGGATTGACTCAAAGCAAACAATCCATTCTATAAAGATATTGAAATTGACAGAACATCAGATCTCAATAATGTTGTTTTATGCACTGGGCAAGGTAGTTCAACTAAATCTGATGATTGCATTTTAAGTCATTTATCAAAAAAAGATGCTGATACATATTATGAACATCATACTGTTCAAAAAATGTATCCGACTTTACCAAATGAAAAAGACATTGAAATGAAAAAAGTTGAAGGAAATTTGTTGAAAGATGATAATCCAAATTTGGATTACATGTGTTTTCCTAAAATCTTGTGCAAAGGAAGATTTGGCATGAATTACATCAGGCCATATGGAAAAGTGCCAAATTATATGTACACTAGAAACAGATTAAGGCACTGTGATCCAAGATTTAGGAAAATATTCAGTATTTATTTCATTCTGTTGACAAAGCTGACAAAAGAGCATTGGATTCGGGAATTTTTGCGATTATGAAATCTCTCAAATGCAATCAAATGACATTGGCTCAATTTAATCAACAGGTTCATAATAATGATAAAAGATTAGAAGGCAATCTTTCAATGAGGATGGCCAATGTGAGAGGATCCAAACAATTTTGGAATAGAAAAGCATCCGATTTGCACACAATGGATGAAAAATTTGGCCCTTCTACCTTCTTTATCACTTTATCATGTGCTGAATATTTTTGGCCAGATTTAAGAGAATTTTTGGAAAAATTGAACAGTGGTGTAAGTAATGTTGAAACTATGAGAACAAGTACATTGTGCGTGAATGATGTTGTTGCAGTCAGTGAACATTTTTATCACAGATTGCAAGCTACAGCTTGAATGAATAAAGTAATTTTGGCAAAAGACAATCCAGTTTTTGGAAAAGTTGCACATTATTTTTGGAGGATTGAATATCAACAAAGAGGAGCTCCCCATGTTCACATGAAAATATGGGTGGAAGGAGCACCTATATATACTGAAGATCCTCTATCATTTAATGATATTAAAAAATTTATCAATCAACACATAACTTGCAGAATGCCTTGTTCAGTTTCTAATCCAACACTTCACAACTTGGTTAAAAGATTTCAAGTTCATTCTTGTAGAAAAACATGCTGGAGGATATATGGAAAAGGCAAAAATATTGTGAAAAAGTGTCGATTTGGATTTCCTAAATCGGAAGGAAACTTTAATTTTTTTACTGTTGGTGAATGTATAAAATCAAGAAAAACTGGAAAAGAAATAAAAAAGTTGTATCAATTAGAGAGAAGTGTGGATGAAAAACTTGTAAATGACTATAATCCTTTATTGTTATTAATTTGGCAATCCAATATTGATGTACAATATATTGGAGAAGATAGCATGATATTGACAAGATATGTGACAAGTTATCAAACTAAAGCTGAAAAGAATGAAGCTGAAGGTGTTTGGGATAATTTGGATGAAAATGGATCAAAATATGGAAGAATCAAATCAGCAGGACTTCAACTAATTGGTAAAAGAGACATTGGAGCTTATGAATGTGCTGATAGATTATTGGGTCACCACTTATTTGGTGCATCTGATCAAGTCATTTGGGTTGGAGCTGATATTCCTAGCAAAAGAGGACATAGATTGAAGTCAAAAGAATATTTAGAAAAACTTCCTGAATCTTCTACAAACATATTTCATGAAAATATGGTAGAAAACCAAATCGACCATCATCTTTGGAAAAAGTTTCTTTGTATGAAGTTGCAAGCAATTATGAAAAAATATCTGTTAAACCTTCTGACAATGAAGAAGCTAAGAAAATGAAAATGATAAATGACATAAATGACAAAGGCAAGTCAAGGAAAAAGTCGTCAAGGCCCCATACGTTCCTTTAAATAAAGAAACCAAAGAAAGATAGTTTCACAATTTGCTCATGCTTTTCAAACCTTGGAGAAAGGAAGAAGATGATTTATTAAATGGTTTCACAACATATGAAGAAGCTTTTAAATATTTTTCTTCTGAATTACCTGAAATGATTAACTATGAAAATATAAAGAAAAAAGTCATACAATCTATAGAGTTGGCAAAGCAATTAGAAATTAAAGTTGAAAAAGAAGGCTCTGAAGAAATACAAAAAATAATTATTGATGAAGAGCAAGAATTTGATAATAATGATTTAATAGTTAATGATTTTGTTGAGAGAAAAAGTCACAGAAGAATCAGTAGCTGAAAAAGAAGCTCAACTGAATTCTGATCAAAAAAGAATTTATGATAATGTTATTAGTATAATTAAAAAACAAGAACTTCATTGCAATAAAGAAAAACCTATTCCTAGATGCAGTTGTGAAGACTGTAAACAACTACTCAAATTCATTTCTGGTGTTGGTGAAACCTGTTTCACCAACACCAGAAAAAAAAAAAGCTTTTTGATTGACACCATTTCTGACAAAATTACTTTAATGGTTAATGTCAAAGATACCATGCCAGTTATAATTTGTGGACCAACTGGTATGAGTGCTTTTCAAATAAAAGGCAACACTTTGCATAGCACTCTCATGATCAGTGTTCAACATGGAAAAATTCCTGTTTACAAAGAATTGAAAAAAGATTATGTCAAATTTTTTAGAAGAATTCTGGAAAATGCTAGAATAATAATAATTGATGAAATTAGCATGGTCAGTCATTTAATGCTGGCTTTCATTCACAAAAGATTGGATGAAATCTTTGGGAATTCAAATAAAATGACATATCCATTTGGAAACATGAACATTTTATTGTTTGGAGACTTATTGCAACTGCCACCAGTCAATGAAAAGCCAGTTTTTGCAAGAGTTACAGCATTTGATGCCAAAAAACAGAAATTGGCATTTGTGGACACTCATTATGGAAATATTTTGAATATGATGAGCTCATTATTAATATGATGTCTCATATTAATAATGAGCTCATGAGATGACAAAGACAATTATAGTGAAATCTTGGGGAGAATTAGAATTGGTTCACCCTCTGACTCAGATATAAGCACTCTTAAACAAAGATGCTTATTTTCTGGTAGAAAAGCAAAAGTTGAAGAAATTGCAGATAAACTTATTGAATTGTCTTCCAATTCTGAATTGAAATTTGTTTGCATAATTCCTATGAATGAAGCTGTAGATGAATTGAATAATGAAATGCTAAAAAAATACAGCATTAAAACTATTGAAATTGCAGCTGTTGATTCTGGAATGAGACAAAAGAATGTAAAAAAGAAGAAAAAAGTTTCAATTAAAAATAAACCAAAGAAAACATCAGAAACAGCTGGATTAGAAACTATTTTGAAAGTTGGCATTGGTGCCCAAGTGATGTTGAAGAGAAACATTGATATAGAAAAAGGTTATTGCAATGGTGTTATTGGAAAAGTAACTGATATTATTGGTAAAGGCACTAATGTTGAATCCATTGTGGTTCAATTTGATCATAAAAATGAATCTTTTACTGTTAAAAAAATTCAAGCTAATTATGAAATTTCACCTGGCATATTTATTACCAGAAATCAATTCCCATTGTCACTCTCTGATCCCATTACCATTCACAAATCTCAAGGAATGAGTGTGGATGGCATTATTGCTGATTTGGGAACTCAAGTTTTTGCTGATGGAATGGCTTATGTGGCTCTTTCAAGAGCTAGAAAATTGTGCAATGTTTATTTGTCTGACTTTGATCCAAGATCATTAATTATGTGTGACAAGTCTGCTTGGGAAGAATACAACAGACTAGTTCTGGAAGGCCAGAATTGACTCCATTGCCACCTTGTAGAAAACAACCACCGTGTATGGCAAATGCTACTTATATGCCAAAGAAAAGAACCAAGCGATTGCAAATGGGACAAATAGAAGAACCAACTACTAAAGAGAAGAAAACTCAAAATAATTTTACAAATTTGGTTCCTAAAATGCCTTTGATCAAAAGAAGTAATGATTGTTTTGTTAATTCAATTGTGCAATCAGTTAATCAGTTGACTGATTTCCATGGTTATTTGAATAGCTTGAGCATTGATAATGAATTTTCAAAAGAAATGAAAAATATTCTTTATCATAATAAAAATTCTGTTGCAAATTTGAAAAGAATTATTGGTGGAAGATTCAATGATGGAAATCAACAATGTGCTCATGAATTTTGGAAAGAAATGTATCTTAATTTTGAAAGGGACTTTCAACAAAAAATTATCTTTGCCAAATTTGATACTGCCAGATGCATTAGATTGCATCAACAAAATTGCAACTATTTTACAAATGAAATTTGCAACTGCAACATAAGTCCTGGTTGTGGGAGACAAGTGCAACTTCCAATTGATGGAAAAGAAGAATTGCTATTGCAACCAAAAAATGGTCCTCAGCGATTCAAATTTTTAATTAATCGAATTATGAAAAGTTCTCTTCTGAAAAATTGTGATACATGTTCTCTCAATTCAGAACATGAAGTTACTTCAAGAATTGAATTCCCACCTGAATTTAAATATCTTATTATTCAAATCAATAGATTTTAAATCAATCTAAATATTAATATTGAAGAAAGAATCAATTGTGACGTAATGAACTTCAGTTCAAAGAAGCAGCAAATCTTTGGCAATAATTTTTCTCTGAAAGCTGCTGTCATTCATAGAGGACCAACTGCCAGAGCAGGACATTACACTGCTTTGATAAAAAATGAAAATGACGTTTGGGAAGAAATGAGTGACAATACAATCACAAAAAGACATACAAAATTTCCTGCCAAATTGCCTGACATTGTACTTTTGTTCATGGAAAAAATGTGAAAAATTCTATGTTTGGACTAAAACAATAGGCTTGAACTTAATTTATAGGCTTGGACTCAACGTATATTATTATCATTATTATTAACCAGTGGTGTTTGAAGGACTTTCCTATAAAGTTTTGGTCCTTACAGACACTTCGCGAAGGCCTGTAAATAGGCCCATTGCGATTATTCACTGTAGGTTATTTATTTGAAAAATGAATTAAATGATCCTAATTATGATATAATAAAATTATTAATTTTTATGTAAATTATAAAATTATTAATTCCATCTACTAACTAACTAACTAATGAATTAATTTTATTCAAACAATTTTCACTACATAAATATATGCAAATAATAGGGGGGAAATAAGTTCAATCCAGCGACTGACACCCTTTCTAATTCAACAATAAACAACAACATATGCAAATAATAAATAAAATATTTATCAATATTCAAATTTTATTTTTAGCTGCAATATTTTAAGTCTAAAAAATTATTATTTCTTACTTTACTAGAATAGCTTGTTCTTTACTTTTCCAGGTTGAATTTCTTGTCCTTTACTTTTCCAGGTTTAATAAAATCTTAAGAATATTACTTTTCATGCGCACATTTTTCCATATAATATAAGTTATTTCTAGACAAATATCAAGTCCTTATTCAAAAAGTCTGTTCCAAATTCGTAGATGTTAATAAAACTGGTGCTTACGTACTTATATTACCATGCTATTTCTTTTAAATCGTATTTTTAAGTTAAATTCGAGATTTGCGATATTTTGTAATCAAATTGTTAGATGAAAGTACAAAATAGTTACAGAACTCCCTCCCCTCCTCATGTTAAGAACGGCTTTCTAAATATTTGTAGAGTCTGCTTTATATGACCAGACCAAATTTCCGGAAAAGACATTGTAAATGCAATCACCGGTATCATTTTAGAAAAAGCGTGAACTCGAACTAGTAGATAAAAATATATTGTTTTGTAGATTTCGGTTTGCTAAAAAGAATCTGAAAACCGTATCTGTCGCAAATTAATAGTTTCAAAGATATTACTATTTTTCCAATGGATTATTTTCTATCAGCTGTAATGGCGTAAGTCCTCTGATTGCGCATGCGCACAGAGGCCATTTCACTTATTTCATTTACGCTACGCATAAGTGATAGTCACGTGACATTTCACAAGGCGCATGTATACATGGCAGACATTTTAAATCACAAGAAATATTTTCATAAAAAAAAGTTTTCACCTCATTTTATAGTAAAAATAATGCTATAAGTTTTCACGACCAGTTTATAAAAAACATATTTTTATGTTTTTCGTTCTTTTTTTTGGGGGGGGGGGGTAATCATATATAGAACTTGTATAGCTTAACAGGTGCTTCTGCAGTTTAATTAACCGTTTTTCCGTAAGTAACGTGCCGAAATTTATCGAGCAGAGTAATGATTAAAATTTCACAAAAATTCTGTGTTTACATTGGTGGGGTTGAGGGGGGGGGACACCCGCTGCCACAACACTGCCTCTCCCCTTGTAAACCGCTCATGAAAACTGAATTTCTTTTTAGATCAATTGAAAAGCATTAAAAACTACGTAACACACAAAAATAAACCACATTTTTTTAAATACCCACTAAAAATTCCTCCACAATGTGACAAGTCATTTTATGCTTGTGCGCATGCGAACGCAAGAACCGAAATTACGTGAACAGATACAATGATGCGTTGTGGTATTTGCTTTTTACTTATAGTCAGGTTCCTAATGTAATTTTGTGAGAACGTTTTGGAGATTTGCAGACTTATACATTTTTGGAAAGGTTTTTGTCTCAGGAATAAGAAAATCAATGGTACCATTTGCCCAGATGCGTATATGGCGGCCATATTGGGTTTACAAAATGGCCGCCATAAGATGTAATATCTCGGCTTCTATATAAGCTGGAACACCGATTTTAACTGCTAAACGTACATTTTCTGGGCCAGAGAAACCAATGGTGGTAGTTATAAAGCAACAACATTTTTAACATTAACTTTTAGATGCATAACTGGGTTCAAACTGATGTGGTGTTGTTTTATTGCAATATCTTTGTAATAAAAAATATGTATAATTTATAAATTCGTACTTCAGCTGTTCCTAAAAAAATCTTGCTTTTACATCACTAATTCAAATTGTTAATTTACTTCTGATACTTTGAGAACTTGTAGTTTTTGGATTGCTATTCTAACATTACTGTAATTCTCTCTGTGTTTGTAGGTTAAGCATGAGTGATAAGTTGCAAAGTAGAGAGGAGGCATGTCAAATCAAGGAGTCCGTTAATTGGAAGCAGTGCATTCTCTGCCAGTCTGATGATAAAAAAAGGAGTCTTGGTGCAACATCCTTGATTAGAGTCCTATGGGCTCGTATTGCAGGTAATTCTAGAGAGGGCTAGTTTGAATGATGGGGACTATGTCCAAGTCGATGGGGCATTAGAATACGCCGACTGCCCCCCTGCAGAGGGTAAAAGTCCCTCAATGGGGGTCCTGGATATGACCTTAAACTATATCCGATGGTGAGGTCCCAGCTTGCGAGCTCTGGGGAGTGTGGAGCCACCCTTTAATTGCCATTGCTCCCAGGTCCACTCTGACCAGGAGTGGTAGTACCTGTTAGGGTCCCAACTATGGATTAAATAGAAACTGACTTGCAAAAAACAAACATATTCTATTAAAAAAATTTTCTTCAAAATAACTAGATTCGGCATTAAATAACATGAAAAGGGTTGATATACCATAAAACAAAAACAACCAACCAAGTCTAAAGACGACTGTAGAACTGCACACCAGAAACAATTTGTGAAGAGAGGGCGGTCTGGCATTTGCACTCATGTCAATCGAGTGCATCTAACAAAGTTGAAATACAATGTGCATGAGATCGCAACACAGACACTTTAGCTACAGGACACTACACTGCCAAAAAGCCTGACCAGAAAAGAGGAAGCACAGGCCCCTCTACATCTGGTCCTGCATTTCCATTCACACGATCACATACAAGTTCACTGGATTAGAAAGAGTGCTTATTTTGCCAACAGGACAATTGCCAACAACTGTACCAGATCAGGACTGAGAATGCAGGTAAAAATCTCAAAGATGCTGTGGAAAGGTCCCATAATCCTGCACTTAAGACTAGGCTGAACACCTGCATATCACCAGATGATGCACATGCAATTTATATCCTATACCACAAAGCTTGTTGGACCAAAAATGTGTTCCATGCTCTTCGAGATACTAACACTAGCAAAACTGTTGAAGAACCTTTTCTATAAAAAGCGAGTCTGCTTGAGCTGATAAATCCTATTGATGTAGAAACAAAAAAACAATACCTTGGGATGGATGATATTGAAACGACTTATGTTAATATGCTTGGTTTGGATAGTTTTTGAAAGTCATATACCTGTATTCAGTAGTAAATGACTGAAAGAAATGATCCTTACTTATTTGCCGCACCTGAAGTCTGTTCGACCAAACATAAGGAAGCCAATTGTCTTCTACTCCCCAGATGCATGTTTTTTTTTTTTTTTTATTACATTTTCACCCCAAACAAGGCACATTGCCACTTTAATGTAGGGGGCTACTATCAGGGGAAACATCTACTGGGGTACTATGTAGGGATTAGGGCAGCGAGATGTTGGTTCACGTTGCACTTGAACTTATGCATGTCAGTACAGTTGGGGAAGCAGTGACCTGGAATGGAATTCCAAAGTCTAGCAGTTCTAAGGAAGAAACTACTGGAGTAGAAAGATCTTTTACATCTAGGGATCTCTACAGTGTGGGGGTGGGATTTTGTAGCTTGTCGGGTCTGTCGAGGGTGTTCACGTCGTGGGGGCACAAGTGCTTGCAGTTCTTCAGAGCATTCACCATTATAATACTTGTAGAACAGGCAGAGGGATGCAACGTTTCGACGATGGGACAGAGGCTGAAGTTTAGATGCCAGTTTAGGGCCTATCAGATTTGCGACTCTCTTTTGAACCCTGTCAAGGAGCGAGAGACTAGTAGCCGATGCACCGGCCCAAATATGACAGCAATACTCCATACATGGGCGAATAGTGGCCTTATAGAGGTACAGGATACTTTCGGGTGTTAGAAGCTTTCTAGCCACCTTCCTCGCAGCGGCCCTGGCAATGCCCTCGATGTAATTGTTCCAACTCATGTTTCCTGTGAACGTTAGGCCAAGGAGCTTGAAAGACGTACTCTCAGATAAAGAGTTGTTGGCCATTGCTATAGGTGGTAGAGAAGGTTTCTTGTAATTATTGAATGAAACCAGTTTTGTCTTGGTGGCATTGAACGTTACCATCCATTTTTGTCCCCATTCCACTACTGATTGGAGGTCATCCTCTAGTGTTTCTGCCATTACTTTAGATATATGTTCATTTGTTTTCCTGTCGTGCCTGCTATAGAGTGTGGTGTCATCAGCATATATACCCATCTCAGAGGCAATTTTGTCGGGGAGGTCATTTATGAATATCAGGAACAGCAGAGGACCAAGGATAGATCCCTGGGGCACTCCCGCATTTATATCATATTGTTTAGATGTACGACCGTCGAGGACAACCTGGATTTTTCTCTTATCTAAGAAGGATTTAATTATGTTAAGTATTCTACCAGTGATACCGTAAGATCTAATCTTCCTGAGGAGACCCTCATGCCATACCCTGTCAAAAGCCTTAGATATATCTAGAGCTACTGCTCTGCCCTCTCCCGCTTTGTCCAGTGAATGGTATATGCGTTCAGAGATTACAGTGAGGATGTCTGCCATGGAACGGGCTTGTCTAAATCCATATTGATGGTCGGTCAGAAGTTTAGCATCTGTAAGGTGCTGGACTAGAGCATGGTTAATTAAGGTCTCAAATATTTTGGCAAAAAGTGGGAGGAGGCTAATAGGGCGATAATTTAATGGGTCAGTTCTTTCGCCAGAATTCTTGAATACTGGTACCACAGAAGCAGTTTTCCAACAGATCGGAAAGCAAGATTCATTAAGGCATTTGTTGTAGAGTTTGGAGAGAACTGGAGCTACTTCGGCTGAGCACTTTTTTAATAGCACAGCTGGGATGAGGTCGGGTCCACATGCTTTGGAAGTGTCAAGGTTTTTTATGATAGCATGCACCTGAGCAGGGGTGATTTCCAGATCGTCTAGCGTGGCGTCTGTCCGCATAGGAAATTGAGGTAGGGGGTGGTTTAGAGGGTCCAGTGTGGAGTTTGAGGCAAACCGACTGGCAAGCAAGTTAGCCTTCTCGGTTGCTGAGCAAAGAACCTCGTGATTGTTGGTTAATGGGGGAATTGTTGATTGCCCATTATTTACTACACTGTTGTAGATTTTCCAGAAGTCACGAGTTCCTAGTTTTTGTGCTTTGATGCGTTGTTTAGTGGTTTCCGTAAATTCCCTCTTAGCTGTCGCTATTTCTTTCTTAACGTTACTTCTAGCTTCTATGTACTTTTGTCTGTTTGAACTGGACTTATATCGGTTAAACCTGCGGAATGCATGCTGCCTTTGAGCAATGGCAGTTGCGCAAGTCGAAGTAAACCATTGGGGAGAGTGGGGCTTGCTATAGAATTTCCGCATGGGAACATGTGCTTCGATTGCAGTTTTGAACCATTCAGTGGTCTCGGTTGCACACTGTTCAGCAGGAAGAGAAAAAATATTTCCCCATAGGGCGTCTCTGATAAGATCTCTGATAGCTTCCCAGTCAGCCTTTTTATAATATCTCGTTGTTTTGAGCACTGGCTCTTCAGTTTTGGGTCTAGAGTTTAGGGCGATTTCAACCATTATCACCGCATGATCAGCGTTCCCAAGTGGGCTGTCGGCTTTCGTTACACAATCATCAGGAACTGTGGTCAAAAACAGATCTAATAGTGATGCGTGTTGTTCTTCCTGATCAGGGAAGCGGGTTGGAAAAGTAACAATTTGCGATAGGGAGTGAGATACAGAGAAGCTATGAGTTGCGCTGCCTGCTGCATCTGTGTAAGTAGAGAATCCAAGCCAGTTTTTGTGATGGACATTAAAGTCGCCAAATACATGTACTTGGGCGCTAGTGTCGTAGGAGAGTGCTGTGTCTATGCTGTCAGATACTTTGTTTATTATGGTGCAGTCTTGGGTCGAGGGAGAGCGGTAGAGAAAATAAAAGTAGCTAATGTTGTGTTGCATGATTAGTCTAAAGCACATAAAGGCTTGATCATCCGTTTCTAGGTTTGTTTCTCTAGTCAAGGGAAGGGTATTACGAATGTAAACTCCAAGTCCGTGCATATGTCTGTCAGAGTCCTTACGACAGAGTGGGAGGTATCCAGGCATGTTTAAGTAGTTAGAGGGGATGGAGGAGTGTAGGTTAGTCTCACTTAGTGCTAAGATGTCCGGGGTATTTGTTAGGAGAAATGCTTCAACATCAGCTAAATTAGTTCTAAGCCCACGGATATTCGTGAATGCAAGCCTCAAGGGAGGAGGCAAGTTGGATTTGTTTGACCCTAAGCCTGGTTTAAGCTTATTTTTAGATTGTACTGTCATCATGTTTTTTAACGAGTTTCAGTTGGGTTAGGGGAAGCCGAACAGGAGGTTATGCAGAATATCACACATGCATCACAAGTAGACCATCAGCTGACCCTCCATCAACTAGGACTGTGGCCTCAGGAAAGCCCACCGGGGATGAGTGCAGGGTCCCTTTCCATGCGCGCCATGGCACTGCAAACATCCCGATATTATTCAACTGTTGATGGAGCAGCCGCTCTAAGCGCTACCAAAGAGTTAGGGCTCCTGTACTACCAGTCGGAAACAGCAGCCAGTAACTGTCAATCCGGTACCCTCAACCCATCAGAGGAAGGTCAACCCAATCTAATTGCTCAGGCATATGTGGTACTCAAGCATTCTCAAGTGCCCAGCTTTAGGGGTGGGGTGTGTCGGGAGTAGGGAAACGGCGTTCATTGCCCTAGACAAGAAACAAGATCTACCAATGGGTGTTTCTGTCGAATCACTGTGATAGTATCTCTGCGCCTGACTAATAGGCAAAGAAGGAGTATGGAAGCCGGGCGATAGGCAGGACCTATCTACTCCTTAAGCAATTTAGGTATTGCAAACCGGTAATTTGTTTGAGTCACCAGCTCTAGGAAGGTTGTCATCCAAGACTGAAGAGGCCTCCCTCCTCTTTGGTTTAGTTTCAGAGTTTTCCTTCTCCTAGACGGATGATCTGGAAAGATCTACTGGGTCCGTCACCACTGAGAGGGTTTGCTCCGCGCCTGGGTTCTAATCCAGGTATTTCTGCGACCCCGCATGGTTAGTTAATGTTATTGGGTTAGTTTGTAGAGGTTATATCTGCTAAATACTTACACTCCTCAAAGTGGATTAGGGACATTGTTATTTCATTGTTACTGGATAAAGGGGTTGAGTAGAGCTCATGCAGTGTAAGCAACTATGATTGTAAGGAGGCTAGTTAGGAGGAGATAATGTGGTTTGAGGCTTTCACTTTTGTATATATATATTTTTTATTATTTTTTTTTCCTTTTTTATTTTTATTTATTTATTTATTTTTTTTTTATTCATGTGAGCTTGGGTCTAGTATAATATTAAAGTGTGAGTAGGTGTTAAGAATTGAACTACGAGTTGTGCCAAAACTATATTTTAGATGATAGTAGGGCATGAGATGCGAATGCAATATAGTACGGGTAAAACAGTAAGTTTGGAGTCATGTGTAATTTGGTAAATAGATATATGGACTGGTTTTAGTAGGTGCAAATAAAGTTGGAGGTACAAGGTGAGTTTCTATTATTGACAGAAGATGTTTTCAGCTTTCAAGTAAGAGTTATGGACATTTAGCATAGCAAGGAGCATTGGTTCAGTTTCGTATTAGCGTTGCAAAGCCATCTAAGAGGAGACATAGTTGTATAATGCAGTGCGGTGTGCTTTGCTTCCGAGTACATACTTTGGCTGTTTAATACCAACTGGAATAGGAATGAACTCCAATGCATATCTAGAGGGTAGAATTGTATAGATGTTTAGTGATGACTAAGCAGTTAGCATGTGAGAGTCAGGGGCTGGAAGTTAAAGATTCCAGTACAAAACAGAGTGAAATGTAGGAGTTAAGTGGCGGTTTGGTGGGAAGGAGCAGATTGTTAGCCTTCAAGGGATAGGGGTTATTAATTTACAAGAAACAGATCTACATTAGGATTTAGAGTGGCAGGTAAGTTTTTTTTTTTTTTTTTTTTTTTTTGCGCATGCAGGCTAGACAGAGGTAATCGTCTTGGAGGTAAAATGTATATTGGGATTTCGTAGCTAGCAGTTAGGTGTTTGTTCCAGTTTCAAGAACTAGTTCATGGCGGATCGGAATTTCGTATTTTGTATTTATAGGAAGACATTAAAGTAACGCACACAGCATAGCATCCACTCAGGAAGAATAGCTCTAGTATCACAGCTAAGATACTGCATATTTAGGTATCGAATAGTGAAAGTTAAATTAGGTGGCACTTTTTTTTTTTTTTTTTTTTTGCACCTTACCATGGCTGTTACTATTAAGTATTGTACTTAAATAAAGTTCTTCTGTCATCTAAATAAGCTAAATAGGGATTCCCCTTCCCCATTACTACGTCGATGTGACATGGTAACGAAATTAGTCAGGAAATTGTTTTAAAATAAGTGAATCAAGAATGGTCAAGATGTCTGAGAAATAAGATAAAATTACATAGATATGGACACAAACGAAAAAAAGAAAAATAAATAAAAATAAAAATAAATAGATAAATAAAATAAAATAAAATAAAAAGGGTTAGAATAAAATATAAAATTAAATAAAGTGTGCAAAGAAAATACAGAAAAAAAAAAATGTACTTAGCTAAAAATTATATCTTCGGTATGTGGCTACTGGCTTTCTTCGAGAAGTGAAGAGGACATGGTTAATACTTCAATGACAACTGGTAAGGAGGAGGAGAACAGCATGAAGACAATCTACAAAGCAGCACAGGTGATAAGGAGAAGCATTGCAACCTTCAAAGAGCCCAAGGAAAGAAATGTCATGCAGGTATCTAGTGACAATGACGATGTTCCAGCTGAATTATACACCTTAATCCATTGGATAATGGTTGGGCCTGCTGAAAAGCTGGAAACTGTAAAGAGAACCAAAGATGTTGATTGAGCTGGTGAGCCAGAATATCATGTATGGGTTCAAATCCAGTAAACGAGCAGGCAATATATCAGTCACACAAAATGTCATTCCCATTGTGTCTGTTGGGGATGACTATGCATGTGAACACCTGAACAAGCTGATGAAGACTCTGGCATCATAGGCATCTCCAACAATGCCAATGCCAGACAGATTTTTTCGGGCCCCACCAGAACTTTCATGTCTGTCAAAAGAGTTCAAGAGTCTGTTTGACATGGAAGCTGACAGAATCACAGAGCATCATGAGCTTGGATCAAGTGCAGTCAAGAGGGCATATGGTACAGTCGACAAGATCAAGAAAACAATACTCAGCCATGGAAATCCCTTTACCACTAAAGGGAAAAAGCTGTACAATGTGATCACTAATGCTTACATCCCAGATGAGTATGTACCACAGATCTTGAATGTTGATGTCACTGGACAGAAGTTGTATAAGGATTATGTGTCAAAGTGGATCAATGGAGATGCCAGCCTCTGGGCATCTGTGAAGAAAGAGAACAACAAGATATTCCTTTCTGGGGGACAAGAAGATTACAGTGAAACTCAGAGACAATACTGTGGATCTGAAAGAGACCAAGAACCTGTTTGCAAGGTTGATGGTACTTGCCAGGTCAAGCTGAGATATCAACCAGAAAGAGGCCATAGGAAACCATGAATTCACTCTGACACCAAGAGCACTGGATGGAACAATGCTGCCTTGCCACGACAAGTCCAAGTTAATCCATCTACTTGAGAAGCTGACAAGAGAAGATATGCCTCATGAAGACCAGTCACCTTAAGCTGGAAGTTCTACCCATCAAGATGCAACGGATACAGGATTTACAGATCCCACAACTACTGATCAGCCAAGTCGGAAGATAGCACTGGTGGATGGCATGAAGCTTGCTTGTGTAGAAGCTGAGCAAGAAACAAGTGACAGTTAAGGATCTGAGTGGCTGCTTCAATGACAGACTGATGCAACTAACATCCTCGTTTTTGACACATACTGAACAGATTCTCTGAAGAGTGCAACCAGAGATCAACGAAAACAAGGAAAAGCTTCTGTTCAGTATCAAGTCAGAGATAACACTAACATCACACACATCCCAATGAGGAGGTTCCTCTCCCATGACAAGACGAAGGCTGATCTGACTGACTATCTTATTGCCCAAACTCTAGAGTACAACAAGGGATCATTCAAGCTGATCATCACACTAAGAGCAACAAAAACCTGGTCTTTGAAGTAAATAATCATGAGGAAGCAGACACACTACTGATCAGCCAGGCTGGGCTGGCTTCACAGTGAAACCCACCTGATGCACACTTGGTATTTTTCTCCCCAGATACGGACGTTTTAGTGCTAGTCACAGCAAACTATGACTTATTGCTGAAAAACAAGTCCATTTCTATGGCCTCTGATTTTATACAAATTGAACTACTGTGGCGAGCTCTAGGTAAAGAAAGAGCAAAGCCTTCCATGCATTCTTTGGGACTGACAACACAGGGATGTTCTCCCGTATATGCAAGATAACCTGGCTGCAGATCTACTTCAAAGCAGATGCAGATGTTGTCAATGCTCTGCAAATGCTTATGGGTGAAGCAGAAGTGATAGAGGGAATGCTGTGAACACTGGAGTCCTTTGCATGTGCAGGTTACTCGCCAAAAAGGATCAACATAAAAACAATCCCTGAATTGCGATGGCATCTGTTCTACAAGCATAGGGCAGAAAGTGACAGGCTCCCTCCAACACCTGGAGCTCTAAAGCAGCATATTTTAAGAATCCATGTCCAAGCAAGGGTATGGGAACAAGCAGATTTCACAACTGAATCCCCTGGAAAATGGGCACTTCAAACAATTGGATGGGATCCTGAAACCAATGACCACAGCTCCTAAAGCCATCCCTGAGATGGTCACATGCAAATGTATATTTGACTGTTCTTCTGGCAGATGTTCCTGCAGGTCTAAAATCTTAGCCTGTACTAACATGTGTCAGTGCAGCTGCCAGTGCGAAAACGATGAAGATTCCCAAGCTGTGATGTATGAAAGTGATGTTGATGATGATTATGCATAGACTATGATCAAACATCTCATTATGTTTAAGATGGTTGCACAAACATTCAAAGTTTACAGTTAAAAGACATTTCAATAAAAATAACGTTGATTTAGTATCTGATTAACTGCCAGCATTGTTAAGTTTTTTAACCATATGGTAGATTATGTGTTTCAATGGTGGGGATTTACAAAAGATGAAATGATAAATTGAATCATTGACTTCCTTGACACTGAAAATGTAGGTTTAACAGTTAAAATCAGTGTTCCAGCTTTTTAGAAGTCGAGTTATTACAAAATGTACATCTTACCGTGGCCATTTTGTAAATCCAATATGGCCGCCATATATGCATCTGAGCAAATGCAAACATTGATTTTCTTATTCCTGAGACAAAACCCTTTCCAAAAATGTATAGGTTTGCAAATCTCCAAAAAGTTCCCACAAAAGTTTAAATTGTGCCATTAGGAACCTGACTATTACGGAAACTAATAAAATACTGATTTTTAAAAGTAAATGTGATTTCTCTTCGGTCTGTGCGCATGCATAATTAGGCGACTTATGCCATTATTAGCTGATTATACAAAGAAAATAATCCCTTAGAAAAATATTAATATCTCTGAAACTATTAATTTGCGACGGATATGGTTTTCGGATTCTTTTTCGGCACACCAAAATCTACAAGAAAATTTTTTTTTTCCTACTAATTCGAGTTCACGCTTTTTCTAAAATTTTACCCAATCACCGTTTTCAACACGCGTGTGAAGTGTGCGCAAGCTTACAATGTCATTATTTGCCTATCTATACACATACGATAAAGGGACTATGTTGCGTTCGTGCGTAGCGATATAACAAATAGCCCGGAATATTCTAGAACTCGACTATATAAGCTTTCGTTTATGTAAATTTAACCAGTCACTCCAGTCCAGCCAGTCCAAGATGCAGTTCTATGAATGACAACTTCACTGCCTGACTCCGTCTTGTGGAACGTTATAACATCAACATGACTTCATGCGTGTCATACACCTAAATTCTCATCATGGAAAGTACCATATCAAACGATAAATAATTCTTTTCAACAAGTTATTTCAAACTGCTGTTTTAATAAACACACACACACACATATGTAATGAACACACACACATGCATGTCACTTAAACATGTAGACGCACACATTTTTTAATGGCCATTTTATTTTCCCTCCAAAAATAACTATGTGTGTTTTCTCTTCCCATAAATATGAACATATTGCCTCTTTCCATGAGTCACATTAGCCATTAAAGTTCATTAGTCAATAAACTAATGAACATTTGTTGCAAAAACATTAACGTTGTTCCTGGATTTGAATTACTTTTTCTTAAACAGGTTAATAAATGGTGTTATTTTATCCCAGTACAACGATCTAGAGTTCTTATGCGAATGTCATTATTTTTCCAAAGTTGTTCACGCCTTTTAAATTTGTATGCATGTGGATGTGACTCGGTGGGACCCTTCTGTAAGTCAGAGATCTGGTGAAATTTATCTTTAAAGGTCCCAGTGATGCTCTACCATTTTCAACTTATTGATATCCCTGCAACACCTGCAAACCATATTGACGGATTTCGACTGCGAGTTGATGAATGCTATCTCACACCTCACATAAACCTACTTTTATTATTCCATTGTATTTGTTAGGACGAATAAACATAAAGGAGAGAGAGTAACGATGAGACATCTTTAAGGTACAAGAAGCCATTTTTATTATATCCCAAGGGACGTAACTCGTACAATTAAAAATACAAAACAAGATGAGATAATCCATATCTTGACATCCCTCTTTCATAAAGGAAATGTTTGATCAAGCAGGTTTGCTGGAAGAGTTTTCGGACATGAACCTCTTCTACAGGTCGTATCTTTTGGAGGATTTTGCAACACGACCCGATCTTGCAATCATTCCAGATTGTATATTAATACTGAAATGTGCAGGACTGTATGTTTCTGCAGATGGGGTGCAGATGCTTGTATATGTATTGGAAGTTTCTGCAGGATGTATGTCTGAAATATTGGGTGATGTAAACTGAGTACAATATGAGGGTGCATTATTATGACTGTGTCGCATTAGAGGTGCAAGCAATGTCTGGTGTTTCAACAATGTAGGAACACGGTTCAGCACAGGCTTGTCTGACGACAGCTGGATTCCATCTACTTTTGTCTTGGTCTTGTATCCACACTCACCCTACGCTAAGATTAAGGAGGTCCTTAGCATGTTTGTCATGTTGTCTCTTTTGCGGCAACTCTCTCTGTAATAGACGACTCTGGATTTCCTCCTTATAGACATTTTGGTTCACGACACTTTGTCGGGAGATTACTGACTAGTTTGTGATTAAAAAGTAATTCTCCCGGGGATGGGATAACATGATCTATTGGAGTCAATAGTTGCTTGACGAATCTGTGTTAGCTTCTCAGTCGAGAATTGAACAAAGTCTACCTTGATATCCAGGTCTATGACTTCCTTACTCTTTTGTTGGGTAGCATGGATAGTCCATCAGCCATTTCATTGCCTGGTCGATATTTCATGATCAGGTTGTATTCTTGGAGCCTCAAAAGCATCCGTTGAAGTTGATGAGGTGCTGCTATCAAGTTTTTGAGGCAAATCATTCCCAACAGTTTGTGGTCTCAGTTTTGAATAAAGAGCCGTAAATATAAGTTCGAAAACGTTCACAGCCAAATATGATGACCAGAATCTCACGCTCAATATTGGCATAGCACTGCTCCGTCTCGGTCAATGATTTTGAAGCAAATGCTATGGGTTTTGCCTTCTTGTATTAGTGTTGCTTCAAGATGATGCATCAACTCGTATGATGGACTTTTTAGAAGGGTCATAATATTGAAGTAGCATCTCCTTGCATATTAAGTCGTTTATTTGTTGCAGTGACTTTTGGTGGCTATTAATCCATTGAGAGTCAGCATTTTTTTTTAAAGTTCCCTAAGGTTTGCTGTGAGGTCTGATAGTTTCAAATGAATAAGTAATGATTCCCAGTACTTTTTGCAATTCAGTAGCATTGATTGGGCTAGGGAGTGATTTTATTTCCTCTACTTTTTGGGGATCTGGGTGCATCCCATTCTCATCGAAGATCGCACTGAAAAATCTTACTTGCTTTTGGTTGATTACACATTTGCTGCTGTTGAATGTGAGGCCAGCATTTCATGCGGTTTCCAGCAACTTTCTTGCAGTCGTGCTCTTCTTTGGTTTTATCATGGATGATCATATCATCAATTAATGCTACTGCACCAGGGTATTTTTCAATGATCATGTCCATTTTTTCTCTGATAGGTTTCTTTTTCTTCTGAAATAATTCTCCTTTTCTCTGAAAAGTGTTGTCTTGCTATTTCTTCATCCGTTTGAAAGGGGGGCAAAGAAATAAATCACTGTTTACGAGTCTCCCATCCGCAGCTTGTAATAATTAGTGACAGGCTCTGTCACTCTTACGTCGGTCTCCTTTTCTGAAAGGGGTTAACGTCTTCAAGAAATAGTGTTTTTTGAAACACCAATTTTACCTCTCAATAAAGGCCTTCCACCCTTAAGGACGGTTGAGAATTTTACGGCGCTCGCTGGGCCCGAAGGAATTCCAATAAACAGGACTTCACTGTCCGAAGTCTTCTTTGGAATTAATTTGAAAATGGCAGAAGAAAGATTTCTGGAATTCACTTCACAGCCCAAACAATCAGCGTTAAGCAATGCTGATGGCTACCAAGAAAAAAGGAAGCCATTAACAGAGAGAGAGAGAGAGAGAGAGAGAGAGAGAGAGAGAGAGAGAGAGAGAGAGAGAGAGAGAGAGAGAGAGACCGTGACCATCGTCATAGATGGCATGTCAGCTGAAAAATGACGTCATCGCCTTAGGTCCTAGCAAGCAGATAAGTGGAAGACAGACTGTCGATAATGAGCAGACATTTTTTACAGAAAGCGTTAGAAAACTTCAAAATTGGATTAAAAAAGATAAACATGATACTTTGTACTGAAACTCATCCAATATTAATAATAAAAAACGAATTGAAAGGGAGAAAAGTTGTTAAAAAGTTTTAAAAGAAAAGAAATACGATTTGATTTGTATGAAACTGAAGTTTATTCAATAGAAATAAATAAAAATGAACAGTAAAATGTTTTTTAAACAACAATATTTTAAAAATCAAAACTGAAAAACAAACGATAAATAAGTTTAACTAAAATACGAATAATAAATTGGTTCAACTGAATAACGAACAATAAATTGGTTCAACTGAATAACGAACAATAAATTGGTTTAACTGAATAACGAACAATAAATTGGTTCAACTGAATAACAAACAATAAATTGGTTCAACTGAATAACAAACAATAAATTGGTTCAACTGAATAACAAACAATAAATTGGTTCAACTGAATAACAAACAATAAATTGGTTCAACTGAATAACGAACAATAAATTGGTTCAACTGAATAACGAACAATAAATTGGTTTAACTGAATAACGAACAATAAATTGGTTCAACTGAATAACGAACAATAAATTGGTTCAACTGAATAACGAACAATAAATTGGTTCAACTGAATAACAAACAATAAATTGGTTCAACTGAATAACGAACAATAAATTGGTTCAACTGAATAACGAACAATAAATTGGTTCAACTGAATAACGAACAATAAATTGGTTCAACTGAATAACGAACAATAAATTGGTTCAACTGAATAACGAACAATAAATTGGTTCAACTGAATAACGAACAATAAATTGGTTCAACTGAATAACAAACAATAAATTGGTTCAACTGAATAACGAACAATAAATTGGTTCAACTGTATAACGAACAATAAATTGGTTCAACTGAATAACAAACAATAAATTGGTTCAACTGAATAACGAACAATAAATTGGTTCAACTGAATAACGAACAATAAATTGGTTCAACTGAATAACGAACAATAAATTGGTTCAACTGAATAACGAACAATAAATTGGTTCAACTGAATAACGAACAATAAATTGGTTCAACTGAATAACGAACAATAAATTAGTTTAACTGAATAACAAACAATAAATTAGTTTAACTGAATAACAAACAATAAGTTAAAAATTAAATTCAAACAAATGTTAGTATAAACAAAGTTACTAAGGTAGAAATATTTCAAACGTTGAATATTAAAACTTTTCAAAAATCTGTTGTAGAATTTAATTAAAAGTTTGAATTTTTCTTTTTCTAATATTTTTTTTTACTAATATTGTCATTCTCTTTGCGACAAAAATTATTTATAAGGGAATTCGATGAACTCCATATCAGCATTTTTTCAATTTGCTGAATAGTGTGACCCTCATCACAAGAGTCAACATGAAATAATCGATTTTGATCAGCCAAAATATTTAAAGTTATGTACATGACTGATTTTCTCTGATGAATCGAATGTAAAAAAGAATTGCATTTTGTAAGTTTGTTTATAACTATATAATTATATAAGACAAAATTATTAGTTATATCATTTGGGTATAGCAGAGAACCTCTGTTAATACCCTGGAAGTAGCTGTTTAATTCAGCTATTTCTTTAACAGCCTCTCTCCCGGATATTAAATTTTTGCAGCTATTGCATTCCAGTTTTTTGAAAACTGCATGACAGCAATAACCTGCTAAGTATAATATAACAGGAAGTACTTCCTTGCATTGATTAACATCATCTTCTGTTACATCTATGGTAAATTTATAAACATGTAACTCTTGCTCCCTTGTCATTTCATCCCAGTTAGTTTCTTTAAAATTTTTCAATTCAATAGTTCGATTATTAATTGGTAAGCTCAATTTTTAAACTGACAACATTCTGAGTTTTTTTTCACATTCATACACCTGACGTATCGATATATTATACTGATCTCCACTAAGTTGTCGATACTGGCCAAACCTTGCCTCAAGGTTATCTGTCTGAAACTTTCCTGGTAATATATTCACCATGTTCAGTACATTATACAATATTTAGTCAATTCTAAAATTGTGTAAGTAGTATGGTGCAAAGCAGTATATGTTTCCTTTGTTAACTTACCAGTTCTTCCAGGAATGCTATTCCAAGTTTCTAACCAGTCACAGAACACATTTAGGAAACTATAATTATCACTATTTAATGTAAGTGGATTAGCATATTTATTACGAAGTCGACAATCTTTATATGTTTTTTTTCACATTCAGTATTGTCCACCAAATATAAAATATTTGAATGTATTCTTCGATTTCTGCATAATTTGGCAAGCATTCCTGTTTTTCTAAGGTTAGCAAACCTTGAATAGTATATTTGTTGAAAATTTGCAAAACCAAGTTAACATTTTGCCTTTCAAAAGTAGTCGGAGAAAGAGCTTTTGAAGTCAACTTATAGCAATATTTCACAAGTGATTGAGATTCTAGGGCATAAAGTTTATGTAAACTAGAAAATGGAGCACTTTGGATGTTATCTAATTCATGGTTTCCATTATAACAAAACTTTGGGAACATCATGCATTTACGTTCATCTTTTTGGCCAAGCCAATTGTTTCTAATGCATTTTAATATATGCACTAAGTCGAATAAGAAGAAAAGAGGGCTAGACGTTCTAACTGGATGTGGATATACAATTGAAAGCTTTGATGGGCTACAAAAGAAAGACATAGCTTTTTTATTTATTGCATTATTATCTGTTATAACAGATAATACCTTAAACCCTATATCTTCTAAGCCAATTATTACACGTTTAATTATGTCAAATAAGTTCTCAGCTAGAAGACATTTAGTTGGCATAACATGCACAACAGCCTTATATTGTGAGAATACACTGTTAAGCATAAAAGCAAATGCACTTGTGGCAGGTTCATTGCTGTTATTAGCTAAGTCAACAATATTACCACCTTTATAATCAAGATAAGGTTTGAGATGTATTTCATCAACAAGTAAAGATACTGTGATGTCATTCTGCATTAGTAACTTGAACTTACTTTTAATATACACTAGCGGGGGGGGGTAAGTTAAAGCTTATAAAGCTAAAAGAAGTTTGATTGACAGGAAGATGCTAAATGAGGTCATCGCACGATCGTTATTTTTAGTTTTCACTTCCTCCAGATGACGATGGGAAGTGGGGGGAAAGCAGCGAAGGCTGAGAACACAACGTTTTTCACTGTATTTATACTAAAATGCACGACAAACAGAGGACATAGCGAAATAGCGCGAATCTCATAAAAGTCGACGTAAAAAAATCTATACGCTACGCTCTTTTCTAATTGCTAGATATTATAATATAGGACCCATATACAGAGTTTTAAGCGATAGTAAAAACCCCGGGAACGCGTGCGAAAGAAGCCTTTTGAAGACATACACGAAATGGTCACACACATTTTGCCTTTTATATATATAGATGAGAAAATTGTTATCGTGTTGTTCAATGACAGGATTCATAGATTCGAATGGTTGAATAGCATGGTAAAATTACATTTTTAGTGTCTCTTAACAGGGAACAGTTATATAATAAGGAAGAAAATACCATCATTTCACTCGAATAATTAACCTTATTCATTGTCATTATGTTAATTTGTTAATATATGAACTTAATGAACTACTCATTTGCTGTAATTTTAAACGTTATTTTCGTTTACAGCGCCACTAGCAGTATCAGAATTTGGGGAGAATTTTTGACAACCCTAACACAAAACTGCGAATAACATATACAAAACTCGTAATTTCTCCGTTTAAAGTGGTTTTTTTATTTTCTTTATCGAATATACTTCCAAAATAAACTATTAAAATTGTTTAAAAAATAATAGAAATATTATTTTTTTATTGCCGACATTTTGTAAACACTTTTTTTTAAATAAAAAATATTTCTATTATTTTTTTAAACAATTTTAATAGTTTATTTTGGAAGTATATTCTCCAAAATTCTGACACCTACAGGGCCACGACATTTACCACAAATAATAAGCTTTTGGGATAACAAAAACGGTCATAAACTTAAAAAACAGTTTAATCTATTTCAAGCTGATATAAATATTGCACAGTAAAATAGTTGAACTAAAAAGATAAATGATTTTTCTTATTTAGAATTATTTAAACAAGGAATTCCGTTTTTACGATATCACTTTTATTAAATTGTTAGGTGAAAGTACATATTTTTAACATATTCCCCATTTTAAATAAGTTTCTAAATAATAATTTATTATTTCAGCACATAACTTAAATTACATGTAAACTTCATTTTTTATATACATATTTTCATTTTTATTTTGAAATACGTTCTAAAAAAATAAATAAATAAAAATAATTTTTTTTTTTTTTTTTAAATATCTCGAACATTTTAACACTTACTCTGCTATATTTAGATGGAGTAAAATCCCTTCTTTTTATTGCATTAATCCACTGGTAAATTATTTCCTTTTTTTTGGGGAAATGAAAACACAGTAACTTTTGGTCCATTTTCGTAGTTACCTCGGCATTTTGAAACTATACATCTCGACGGCATGTTTACATTTATTTAACCCTCCAAAACTTTAAACCAACTTCCGGTTTAGTCATGAGACACGTGACCAAATTTCAACAGACCGATGTTCATGACGTCACCAGACTAAATTATAGTCATCGCTAAGCCATCATATTACGGTAGCCACGGTGAGACGCCCCTACATTCGCCAGCTGCAGGCTCCAACGATTGCTAGTAGAGGTCAAGAGGGGTTAGGGATTAAGTGAATTTTACAAGTTGGCGAAAATGCTGACACCCCACCACCTCCGTTTGCACTGTGGTTGGCGACGTTGATAAAAAAAAAATTTCGACAAGATGTAAAAGATGTAAAAGATGTAATGCATCAGAACCATTCATGCAAGATAAGTGCAAGTTATCTGAAAACCAAAAGGAAAAGTACGGAAGTGATGTAATCGTCTTTACTCTCCACAAAAAGATGCCAATAGTATGTTTTCGCAAAACAGCAAATAAATTGTGATCTAATTCATGGCATGATGAAAGATTGCAAAGTGAGGAAGAAGAGCGATTAAGAATTGTTAGAACTGCAGCAGTTATTATTAAAGAGGACATCAAGCGAAAGATATACGACCCCCTCCTGCAATTATTCTTCTTGAAATCAACGTACCTGATTCTCTTCATGTTTGGTTACATGAATTAATTGAAAAAGGAGATATTGACAGCAAAGTATGCATGCTTATTCAGCGCTATAAGCCGTGCGCCCAAGTACATTTGTCTCTCCTATTCTACTCGGAGTAGCTGTTTACGTACACAGGAAATTTGGATCCAGACTCCTCGTGAATATTTTACATAAATTGGGCTCCTCAGTTGAGTATAATGAAGCACAACTGTTTGAAGCTTCATGCATTAAATCGACTCCTCCTACTATTTTGTCTGATAGATTCATAAAGTTTGTCTTTGACAATGCCGATTTTCACACATTTCATGAAAGGCATTGAATGCGTAACACCAGCAGATTAGTGGACGTTGTATGAAGCTCCTTACTATTATCGACAGCCTTCAGAAATCCATTTCAGTCTGGAATATCTTCAAACTTCATCCACTTTCCACTTATTCAGAGCAGATGACAAGAAGATGTCGCAAGTTTTTCACTACGATATGTTGAAAGTCAGATTTTCAATTTCAATGCCATTAAGGCTACTTTCACTATGACTCGTGAAGAGGGGAGAGAGAGTGAGAGAGAGAGACAGTGACGCACGCAGGCACACACACACACACACACACACACACACACACACACACACACACACATTCGCCAGCTGAAAAGGTCTCTCAGTTCGTATGACTGCGGGACGAGGCAAAGATAAGAAGGGAGGTAAGATGAATGCTAAAGGCTAACTAAAAATACTGACTGCCCCCTTCCTTTGCACTGATAAAAAAAAAAAAAAATAAAATTCCAACACTACGAATTATTCTTTAAATAACATGATATAGGTGAAAATGTTCATAACAGGAATCAAATCGCAAACCTACGAACTGTTCTTTAAATAACACTAGCGGGGCTACCCGGCGTTGCTCAGGACTGTATAAACAATGAGAAAATTAAAGTTGATTTTGAACATATTTGTTATTCTTCGAATCGAGGAATTTTTAATGTCTATGCATCATTAGCTTTTTCGAGCAAAATAATATTTACCTAGGACGGGTATTACACGTATCAAATAATTGTACCATATAAGTAATTTATAGCATGTATATGAAATAATGTTACCTTTGCGGGGATGGGTAATATACACCACATATTTAAAATAATTTTACCTACCCTCAGACGGGTAATTTAAATACATACATGAAACAATTTCACATACTATCGACAGGTATTGTACATGTAAAATAATTTCTCTTATCACCAAGGCTACCATAATTTTAAGAAAATTTTTAGAAAGTCGATCATTACGATTTCCAAATTAGTACATAAATACATTATCTTGGTTAAGGGTTAGACAACCATTGCTTCAGAAATTTCAACATTACTGGGTTTTTTCCTTCGTTACTATCAGCACTAAAATTGCTCTGGATTGTATAAAACAATGAGAAAATTAAAGTTAATTTTGAACATTAAAAATGTCTATCCTAAGATTAACTAATTTCTATGCATTATTTCCTATTTAAAAAACAAAAAAAGAATATTTTACCTACCCTAGCATGTTGTCTGGGTGCGTAGAGGTGGTGTATTAAGGATCTTGAGCAGGGTGCCATGAAAAAACGAAAGAGAACGAAAAACAAAAAACAATCCAGCGTTGCCTGGGTGTGTTGTATAAAAAGAAAAAAAAAAGAAAACGTTTGTAGGCAAGCAGGATGAAACCTGTAACGCAAAATAGGGGAAAAACAACAAAAAAAAAACGTGATGTCTTTGTCGAGGTCTCCACTGCCCTACCGGAAGTTGATAACGTTGCAATTAGGCAAACTCAATTGAAAAAAAAAATTTTTTTTTAAAGATGACTTGCAAAAACCGACCATTCCTTGTATAAAACTACCCAGTTGAGGGTGAATGAATTAATGTTTTTTGCTAATTTGTCACCTGAAGTATCGCGCTTCAAAACGATGCCTGTTTGGTCACCTTCTGATGTGTCGGTCACGAGTTATAATCATGTATAGTGGTTTTAGCTAGTCGAGTTTTTTTTTGTGTGAAAGTTTGGTAAGTGGGGACCATAGATTAGAGTTTACATGAAATGGTGATAGAGCAGAGTCAGACTGGCAACTCTGTTGGGAAAGTTTGCAGGGAAGAGAAAAGGAGTTTTTTATTTTTAGCTATACATACAGATAACTGCTCATTATATATTTCTGTCTGCCTGTTAATTAGAAAGGACAGTTTTAACAACAATAACAGATCAATACATGCATCTTGAAGGATTTAAAGTGCCTTTGCTTTTACCGGCCGATGATTTTCATAAAGTTGACTCTGGCTCACTCAACAGCCAATGAAAATCAGAAAAGGTTGGTCAAGCATTCCTCAATTTTTTTAGGAACTGTGCGAGCCTTTTTCAAGTCTCACACAAAAACACACATTCACATTTCAAGCTATGTCATATACATACGCGCACACAAACATACGTGCCCACGTCCACACACGTACATATATTCACGTTCGCATACATACACTCACATTCACGTGTATATACACACACGCTAACGCACACATATGTACACGCACGCACACGCACACGAATGCACACAACGACGTCACTTCCGCTTTCTAAGGAAATATACACATGCGCAAAGGACCACCGGAAACGAGTATAAAAGAGAAAGTAACAACCGGCTTCTTCCTTTTCCAGCCCAGCTTCCATGCTGGTCGGTCGGTCTTCGGACCGCCCGCGTCCGTCACGCCCACTTACTACTATGTATGGGGCACGAGCTAACAGACTGTATGTACACATTCCCACTCTTTCTCTCTCTATCTACTACTGGTCCCTGACAATACCTTCGCGTAGCTGACTACTAACTGATGTCAACTCTCATATCCTCTTCTTTGTCTACACGCTGGACTAGCATTCTCATTTCCACTACAACACTTATTTCTCTTCCCACGCGCGAACAAATGATAGTGACCCGAACTTGAGATGAACACACATTTCCTTTTCTTGCTACAACACCAGTTGTGCAACGAACATTGGTTACACTCGCGCGAACATGAACCCATGTAATAACTAAAACGTTCATTCTTTCAACAGCAAATAAACGACATTTATCTTATCCATCAATTGAGTCTTTGTTTACTTCAATTCCATTCATTTCATTATTCTTTTGTAACGGGATTGGGGTATTTATATATCCTAGTCCCCTACAGAACACACTGTTTTTAGTTTTTCTATAAAGGCTGATTTTTTTATAAGTTGGAAGAAATAAAAAAAAATTAAGGTTAGGTTAGATTAGGCACCGCCAAAACTGAGGGGGGGGGGCAGGTAAGTACTTTTTGACGGACCGTTTTTTAAAAATCTACCAAAAATCAGTTAATTATCCGATCAATGCGAAATTTTCAGCGATTATTAAGAGAAGAATGAACTTTATAACAGTGTACTTATTTTTCATAAACGATATTTATATATATATATTTTTTTTTGCTTACAACAATCCCCCCTTGTTTTGAGGGGGTACAAATATGCTTAAAATAATCATCTGAAGCTGAACACAACATATTGTGTTGTTGTAAGGGACAGAATTATAGATTAAAAAAAAACAAAAACAAATTGTTTGCATACCTTATTTTGACGTCTGAATATCAGAACTTCGATTGTGTTTAATTATCCCGCTTTTGAGTTTTGAAGTGTGAAATTCGGTTAATATGTTAAGTAAAATAATTAATTTAAGATAAGCAAAACAAACAAAAAAAAATTTCAATATTTATATGAAAAAAGCCATTTTAAAATCTTTGATAAATAAATTAACAATTTTTTTTTTAGCGAGCCGAATAATGCATGACCATTATTAAACGGCATGCTTTGAAGAATCGATACAAAAAAAAATCGATAAATATTGTGCCCTTTGTGTTAAAAATAGCATCATTTTTTCGATCCCGTTTGAAAACATTTGCCACCTTTCGACTACGGTGGACCAAACGCGCCGAAATAATTTTTTTTATTCTGCTTTAAATTGCCCCTCCCCCCATTTTGGGGAGCCTGGCCCCCACACACATACACATTAAAAACCAAACTCATACAAATGGTCACCCATCTGGTACTGGCCAGCCTCAGCGTTAATAATACATTGGAATTTTCGTCACTGAAAAATAAGTTTTTTTGGCCTGTTTGGTCTTCCATAGTTTGCTTTTTATCAAATACAAACGTAAACATTGTCGATCTAGACTCTAGATCGACGCGAAGTAACTGGTTGCCTATATGGATAAGTGGAATTATTTGAAATCCAGGTACTTATATTATAATATTTTTGCATATTCTCATAGAAAATCATCCTAAATCTTAGTTAGACAACAAATAAATAAATTAATTATTTCAAAAACCTTCTTTTTTTTTTAAATATTTATGTACGTGTTTTGTGCAAGACAAAAAATGTCAATTGTTAACTTTTTGGGAAAATTTAGCATTTAAAATTTAATTAAAAATAGTAGAAAAAGTTTTACATTATTCTGTTTTCTATATGATAAAATTCAGGGTTTTATCTTTCTGGAAAAAAGTTACTCAGAAATAATGGATTTTAATAAATGTAATTTCGTTTTAAAAAACAACAACAACTTGATTTTTCGGCCATTTTTGGCAGTGCCTAGGTTAGATACATGTTTGCAATTTCATTTATTGTATTTCTATGGTTTTTTCTATTTATCTTTATAGCACAGGTACCAGGCGTTGCCTGAGACCATCAGAAACATAACAGGTGAAAATTATAACAATGTATATCTATTTTACATTCTCAATTACTCTCACTTGTTTTTATTGATTAAAACAAACAAAAAAGTTAGAAATCCATTTGCACGGAGCTTCCTCAACTTATCCTAAAATTGTCCAATAGTTATGTAAAAATGTAGCTCATATAGGAATTTCGGTGGGCTGTACAATGGTCTGGTTTGCTTCCTCTTAATCGAGTTAAAATTGTAACTGAGAAAACGCTAGTCAATAAATAACAAATCAATATAATTCCAAAAACATTTCATACAAGAAAAGAAACATTATGTAATAAAAGAGATAAGAAGCTTATCATAAAAATGTCCTCAAAATTACAAAAGTTCATGCCGAACTAAATTAAAAAGAAATATAATTCTAAACAACTTTTTTGTTTGAGTAGAAAAAAGAGAGTTCTGTAATGGAATGAAATTGAAGATGAAATTAGAGAACATATTGTTTCAAACCAAAATGCTGTGGCAAAAATGTATACTTACCAACAAAGTTTTGTCTGCTTAAAATATGAAAGAAATCAAACGTTTACAGCAATATCTTATTAGTGTCTTGTAATCAAAATCTGAAGCAGTGATGTAATTGTTGAAATCACTTCTAACTTTGAATTTCTGTTTATTGTACACAATATAAACTGAAGTAAACCAACTTTGCAAGACAAAACTTAATCGAAGGTTAGTGTTAGTGTAAAAAGCAACAAAAAGGTTCAGTCTGTATTGTGTAGATTGTTCAGTGAACTTACTTACTGCCAGCATCGAGATTTAAATTTACATTTATAATATTAGTATTAGTTCTCAGATAGCCATTGCTAAAAAGTACAATTTCTGGTTTTGAGGTAAACACTTTCCAGTTCCCCTGCACTACCATAACAGAAAACTCCTTAAAACATACCTTACTCTGGACAAATCGAATAAACTTGATTATAGAAACTAAGTTATTTGCTTGGAATGATCAGGGATTTGTTATTTTAAGAAAAAATATTACAAAGTAAAAAAGATAATCATTAATATAATAAAAACTAATTAAACATGAAATAAAACACAAGAAAATTTTATAAAAATAAATATCACATGAAAGAAAAAAACTAAAGTGTTAACCCATGCAAAAAATATTGGAGACTGCAGTTTTTAATTCATTGTAATTCTGGTTAAATAGGACTTTCTATTAATCAAATAGAAGCTGAAATTTAAAAAAGATTGTTAAAATTGAATATATTCAAAAAAGAATCAAACAGTTATGATAAAAGCACATATCTTATAAACAATGAAAATTCAAAGACACCATTAAGTATAAAAAGAAACATTAAAAATATAATTGTTTTTGTGAAAAAGATAATACTCTGTAGTCCATGTGACAATGCTGCAAAAATCTATTCTTGTATAATGAATTAAAGATCTGGAGAGTGTCTTACTTCCTGTAATACAATTTTATATTGGATGAAGAAAAAAAAAATTGAAATAATTGAGTAAAATATATAATGAAATATAAAGAAATCTGATACTCATGTTATAACACATCCCAGATAAGGTATTTTTCTACTCAGCTCAAAACTTCTAATATGGCACTTATGTCTGTACAACCAAACTATAAGACAAAGTTAAAACTCCAATAAAGAAAAATTAAAATAATTCCTGGCACAAAATAACTAAGGAATCAATGTAATTTCAAAGCATAAATTTTGTAAATAAAAAAAAATCATACTAATATAATAGAAATTAAAATTACCATTAAAGTTTAGTATCGTAGCCTTAAAACGTTAAACTGATAGGAATAAAGGTGGAGACTGCTGGTTGACGGTGAGCTGCTAAGAATTTAAGTGGACACTGTTGGTTTTTGATGCTGTTGCTTGCTTTCTTTTAAAACCGAAAAAGCAAACATTAAAATAATTCCTGGCACAAAATAACTAAGAAATCAATGTAATTTCAAAGCATAAATTTTGTAAATAAAAAAAAAGCATACTAATATAATAGAAATTAAAATTACCATTAAAGTTTAGTATCGTAGCCTTGAAACGTTGAAATTTTCACAGGAACATTTGGTGTAGTGTGAATTCCATTAATAAATTCGCCTATCAATGTAGATATTCAATTTAATGCCTCAGTGTAAACAATATTGGTCGTTTTTCCATATGGTGACAGAATGAAGAGACCATCTGGGTTTCCAACTCTTGAAAGACCAACATAGAGCTGTCCATGTGAGAAGACTTGGTTTGATAAATTGAGTCCAACAACTTTAAGTGATTGTCCTTGAGTTTTATTTATAATCATAGCGAAGCTGACCTTTACAGGAAATTGTAGACGTTCAAAATCAAATGGTAAGTCTGTCGGTCTCATTGATATTCTTGGGATGAAGCAGTTAACTCCTGCATATTTTCCGGACATGATTGTTGCTTCCAAGACATGGGGCATCATAGTTTTTATGATGAGCCTTGTGCTATTGCAGAGTTTGGGTGGATCAAGATTACGAAGTAGCATGATTGGTGCACCAAGCTTCAGCAACAGGGCATGTGGAGGAGTCCCAGTTGGCTGTAAACTATTCAGAAACTCTGTCGGATAGTTTACAATCTCTTCCTGCAAACAGATGGTATCAACTGAAGTATATAATTTGATTTCTCCAGGTAATCTGTATAAAAGTTTGATATTCATTTCATACACAGATTCATTTTTTGATGCTAAAAGAGCTCGTTCACAGAGCCATTGGATATCCGTATGCTGATTCCGAAGATCTGGAAATACTTTTGCTATTAATTCTTCTTCAGTTTTAAGTGTTTCAAAAGGCAACTGAATTTGGTCAGAGGAATCCTTTTCCAGAAGGCCATCTCCTACTTGTAATAGTTTAGTAGCAAATTCACCAACAGCAGAATCAGCATATAAATGTACTCGCATATTAAGGTTTAGGTTCATTGTTCTAACGTGATTCCATAAATAGGACTTTTTAAGACATGCATTAATATGATCGGCTCGAGTACCTCTGGGAACAATTGGAAGGGTTTGTCTGAAATCACCAGCCAAAATCAAAGTTACTCCTCCCATGATTTTTGTATTACCTTTTAAGTCCTGTAGCGTAGAGTCTAATGTTTCTATTGCTTTTTTGTGGCTCATTGTTGCTTCATCCCAGATTGTCAATTTACAACTTTGTAGTAATCTGGCCTTTGAAGATTCTTTTTTTATGTTACAAAACGGGTTTTCCTGTCGTGTAAGATCTAGTGGTAGAGAAAACATAGAGTATGCTGTTCTACCACCATCTAAATGTGTTGCTGCAATCCCACTTGATGCGACTGCAAGTGCAATATTGTTTGTGAGGCGAACTTTTGCAAGAAGCAAGTTCAATAAGAAGGTCCTGCCAGTTCCGCCAGGATCATCAATAAAGAATGTTATACTTTGATCATTATTAATACTTTCCAAAATGTTCTCGTAAATATTTTTGTTCATCCACAAGTCTTGGTTCATTTTGAAAGATCGAAAGAGGTCTCCTGTTATATTCTGTTTATGTTCATTGTTTCATCAAACTCTGGCATTCCACAAGTAGTTAATGTATGGTTAAGTGCCTGAAATCGACAGGATAGGTCACTGAGAGATAGATTAAAAATTTTAGGTGAAAATGCAATTGCCATATTTTCATTTTGCAGTCGGGTTTGATGAACAACGGACATAAGTTTTGAATTCCTCCCACAGCAAATATGGTTGCTCAATCTCACAGGCTGTCAGCATAATTGCGAATAACTTTCTAATTTGACTAGCTACTCGTGAAACTGATGCTTCTAGTAAGGTTTTTCGCCAATGTTCATCATCTTTCAAAAGTCCACGTAATGCACATGCTTCTTGGTATGTTTAACAGAGTACACGTTGAAATGTTTGGAGATCCTCAAAGGATGTTGGTCCACGAACAGTGTGGAGAAGTAGTCGTAAATAAAAACACTCTCTATTATTGGGGTGTACAATATAAGCACGACCAATAGCATCAGATGCTTTGATGTCATGTCCGGGAATAATACGTCCTTGCTTACGATGAACCCATTTTTTTTGCTTACTCCACGTATAATAAGTAGGGATTTCTATATAGAAAAGTGATCTGGCAAAATCATCTTCTTGGCAAAGGCAAAAAAAAGGAGTAAGTGTAGTTTGTGGCGGTGTCTGAACTAAAGCATTTGCTGTATCCTCATTGAAATAAACTCTCTGTCCATTCTCAAGATGTACTGCTAAATTAACCACGGTCGTTAATGATTGGTGTATTTCAAATCCAAAGATCCTCCATATAGCTTCGTTACTGGAGATGTATCGGCCTGTCTGATAAATTTTGATTTCATCTCTTTCAGCTTCATCACCAATTCTAAAAGTAATCATATCACTACCTTTGTTGATATATTTTGTTATGTATTTAATTGCTTTGACCGAACTGCAATATTTCACATTGATGTGTGCCTTAATGGTTTTACATAGTAAACTATTATATGGCACTACCCATCGATTGTCCACATTTATTACTTGTCCTCTAACAACTAAGGTTGTTGAGTGGCCTCCGTGTTCTGGTGATCGCCTGCGATAAAGAGGATATCCATTGTAGTCTGTCTGTGTTTCTGCAATGAAAGCCTTGGATACTTTTTAGAGCATTTGCGATCTTGCATACATGGTGATGCTGGATTGAGTACTCCACATGGGCCATGGATTAGTTGTGTTTTGATGATATCAAAAAGTTCTGGATCAGCAGTTTCATTTGGCAGCTCAGCTGAAATAATTTTATCTATGTCATCTAATGTTCAAGTTACACCAAATCAGAGGCAATCCTCTCTTTTGCAACTCAATTGTTGTCATGCAAGCATTTAATTCACCCAAAATTTTTCCTTCCTTGATAAGCCAGAGAAATTTTTTTAGCTTTTCATGGAATACCCGAGCAATTAAGTCATGGCCATCCTTGGTTGTTTGGTATTGAAAAAGTTCATCTTTAATTTCAGTTTACTTGGGATTACTGGTGAATGTAATGAAAAGATCAGCACGACCAAATTTTCTGATATAAGCCATTGCATCCTGAGTTCATTGATGCTTATATCGTGGTCCTCCTGTATAGGTTGAAGGCAAGATAATTGGCTGTCCAATATTTGTATGATCACCATCAGAATTTATAGCATCTCTTAGGTGTATATATTCATCCACTCTTAATTTTTTTGATTTCTGTATGAAACCTAATCTTTCGGTTTCTATTTTCGCATACATGTCCACCATAAATTGACTGGTCACCTCCTTTAAAGATAAAATATGATTACAGTCGTCTCTAACCATGAAAAGAAATGAATAAAAACATTTTGCTGTAACTAATCGATTAGTATCAAGACCTGTTACTGGTTTTTTTTGACAGAGTTGAAAATGATAACCATCTTGACCATTCCAGAAAATAAGTGGGTATTGAAGTGCATCATAGGCTCTGTGAGTCTCAGCAATACGTCACAATTGTCACCTTCTTAATTGCAAAATAATGTCCTCATCCATCATTAAGATTGCAATTTCATCTGTCACAGGTGCATTGTATGTATCTCTGTTCATGTTCTCCAGATGGGCGATTGTCTGCTGTTATGATGATTTTTTGATTTTCAATATGCTGCATGCATTCTAGGGCATATTTCAAAATCCTGACATATTCTATTGATGTAGCCATTGTTGTCTTGTAAGCCATTAATAGAGTTTCTCGTTCCTGTTCACCTTCATTTTCTATTGGTGTAGCCATTGTTGTCTTGTAAGACATTAATCGAGTTTCTCGTTCCTGTTCATCTTAATTTTCTATTGATGTAGCCATTGTCGTCTTGTTAGCCATTAATCGAGTTTCTCGTTCCTGTTCATCTTTATTTTCTATTGATGCAGCCATTGTAGCCTTGTTAGCCATTCATTGAGTGTCTCGTTCCTGTTCATCGTCATTCCCTATTGATGTAGCCATTGTTGTCTTGTTAGCCATTAATAAAGTTTCTTGTTCCTGTTCATCTTCATTTTCTCTTGATGTAGCCATTGTTGTCTTGTTAGCCATTAATTGAGTTTCTCGTTCCTGTTCATTTGCTCTTGATGTAGCCATTTTCGTCTCGTTAGCCATTAATTGAGTTTCTCGTTCCTGTTCATCTTCATTTTCTCTTGATGTAGCCATTGTTGTCTTGTTAGGCATAAATTGAGTTTCTCGTTCCTGTTCATCTTTATTTTTAATTGATGTAGCCATGGTTCTGTTGTAAGCAATTAATCGAGTTTCTCGTTCCTGTTCATCTTCATTTTCTCTTGATGAAGCCATTATTGTCTTGTTAAGCATAAATCGAGGTTCTCGTTCCTGTTCATCTTCATTTTCTACTGATGTAGCCATTGTTGTCTTGTTAAGCATAAATCGAGGTTCTCGTTCCTGTTCATCTTCAATTTATATTGATGTAGCCATTGTTGTCTTGTTAAGCATAAATCGAGGTTCTCGTTCCTGTTCATCTTCAATTTATATTGATGTAGCCATTGTTGTCTTGTTAAGCATAAATCGAGGTTCTCGTTCCTGTTCATCTTCAATTTATATTGATGCAGCCATTGTTGTCTTGTTAAGCATAAATCGAGGTTCTCGTTCCTGTTCATCTTCAATTTATATTGATGTAGCCATTGTTGTCTTGTTAAGCATAAATCGAGGTTCTCGTTCCTGTTCATCTTCATTTTCTACTGATGTAGCCATTGTTGTCTTGTAAGCCATTAATCTAGTTTCTCGTTCCTGTTAATCTTAATTTTCTCTTGATGTAGCTATTGTTGTCTTGTACGCAATTAATCGAGTTTCTCGTTCCTGTTCATCTCCATTTTCTCTTGATGTAGCCATTGTTGTCTTTTAAGCCATTAATCGAGTTTCTCTTCCTGTTCATCTTCATTTCCTATTGATGTAGCCATTGTTGTCTTGTAAGCCATTAATTGAGTTTCTCGTTCCTGTTCATCTTTATTTTCTATTGATGTAGCCATTGTTGTCTTGTAAGCCATTAATCGAGTTTCTCGTTCCTGTTCATCTTCATTTTCTATTGATGTAGCCATTGTCGTCTTGTTAGCTATTAATTGAGTTTCTCGTTCCTGTTCATCTTTATTTTCTATTGATGTAGCCATTGTTGTCTTGTAAGCTATTAATCGAGTTTCTCGTTCCTGTTCATCTTCATTTTCAATTGATGTAGCCATTGTGGTCTTGTTAGCAATTAATTGAGTTTCTCGTTCCGGTTCATCTTCATTTTCTCTTGATGGAGCCATTTTCTTCTTGTTAGCAATTAATTGAGTTTCTCGTTCCGGTTACTTAATTTTCTATTTATGTAGCCATTGTTGTCTTGTTAGCCATTAATTGAGTTTCTCGTTCCTGTTCATCTTCATTTTCTATTGATGTAGCCATTGTTGTCTTGTTAGCCATTAATCGAGTTTCTCGTTCCTGTTCACCTACATTTCCTATTGATGTAGCCATTGTAGTCTTCGTAGCCAGTAATTAAGTTTCTCGTTCCTGTTCATCTTCATTTCCTGTTGATGTAAACAATGTTGTCTTGTTAGCCATTAATTGAGTTTCTCGTTCCTGTTCCTCTTCATATTCTCTTGATGTAGCCATTGTTGTCTTGCAAGCCATTAATCGGGTTTCTCGTTCCTGTTCATCTTCATTCTCTATTGATGTAGCCATTGTTGTCTTGTTAGCAATTAATTGAGTTTCTCGTTCCTATTCATCTGCATTTTCTCTTGATGTAGCCATTGTTGTCTTGTTAGCCATAAATTGAGTTTCTCGTTTCTTTTCATTTTTATTTTTTATTGATGTAAGCAATGTTGTCTTGTAAGCCATTAATCGAGTTTCTCGTTCCTGTTCATCTTCATTTTCTCTTGATGTAGACATTGCTGTCTTGTTAGGCATTAATCGTTCCTGTTCATCTTCATTTTCTATTGATGTAGCCATGGTCGTCTTGTAAGCTATTAATCGAGTTTCTTGTTCCTGTTCATCTTCATTTTCTATTGATGTAGCCATTGTCGTCTTGTTAGCCATTAATCGAGTTTCTTGTTCCCGTTCCTCTTCATTTTCTATTGATGTAACCATTGTTGTCTTGTTAGCCATTAATTGAGTTTCTCGTTCCTGTTCATCTTACATTTATATTGATGTAGCCATTGTCGTCTTGTTAGCCATTAATCGAGTTTCTTGTTCCCGTTCCTCTTCATTTTCTATTGATGTAACCATTGTCGTCTTGTTAGCCATTAATTGAGTTTCTCGTTCCTGTTCATCTTACATTTATATTGATGTAGCCATTGTCGTCTTGTTAGCCACTCATTGAGTTTCTCGTTCCTGTTCATCTTCATTTTCTATAGATGTAACCATTGTCGTCTTGTTAGCCATTAACTGAGTTTCTCGTTCCTGTCCATCTTCATTTTATATTGATGTAGCCATTGTCATCTTGTTAGCCATAATTGAGTTTCTCCTTCCTGTTCATCTGCGTTTTCTCTTTATGTAGCCATTGTCGTCTTGTTAGCCATTAATCGGGTTTCTCGTTCCTGTTCATCTTCATTTTCTATTGATGTAGCCATTGTTGTCTTGTAAAGCATAAATCGAGGTTCTCGTTCCTGTTCATCTTCATTTTCTATTGATGTAGCCATTGTTGTCTTGTTAAGCATAAATCGAGGTTCTCGTTCCTGTTCATCTTCATTTTCTATTGATGTAGCCATTGTTGTCTTGTTAGCTATTAATTTAGTTTCTCGTTCCCGTTCATCTTTATTTTTTATTTATGTAGCCATTGTTGTCTTGTAAGCCATTAATCTAGTTTCTCGTTCATGTTAATCTTAATTTTCTCTTGATGTAGCTATTGTTGTCTTGTACGCAATTAATCGAGTTTCTCGTTCCTGTTCATCTCCATTTTCTCTTGATGTAGCCATTGTTGTCTTTTAAGCCATTAATCGAGTTTCTCTTCCTGTTCATCTTCATTTCCTATTGATGTAGCCATTGTTGTCTTGTAAGCCATTAATGGAGTTTCTCGTTCCTGTTCATCTTTATTTTCTATTGATGTAGCCATTGTCGTCTTGTTAGCCATTAATCGAGTTTCTCGTTCCTGTTAGTCTTCATTTTCTATTGATGTAGCCATTGTTGTCTTGTTAGCCATTAATCGAGTTTCTCGTTCCTGTTCATCTTCATTTTCAATTGATGTAGCCATTGTGGTCTTGTTAGCCATTGAGTTTCTCGTTCCGGTTCATCTTCATTTTCTCTTGATGGAGCCATTTTCTTCTTGTTAGCAATTAATTGAGTTTCTCGTTCCGGTTACTTAATTTCCTATTTATGTAGCCATTGTTGTCTTGTTAGCCATTAATTGAGTTTCTCGTTCCTGTTCATCTTCATTTTCTATTGATGTAGCCATTGTTGTCTTGTTAGCCAATAATCGAGTTTCTTGTTCCTGTTCATCTTCAATTTATATTGATGTAGCCATTTTCGTCTTGTTAGCCATTAATTGAGTTTCTCGTTCCTGTTCATGTTAATTTTCTATTGATGTAGCCATTGTTGTCTTGTAAGCCATTAATCGAGTTTCTCGTTCCTGTTCATCTTAATTTTCTATTGATGTAGCCATTGTTGTCTTGTAAGCCATTAATTGAGTCTCTCGTTCCTGTTCATCTTAATTTTCTCTTGATGTAGCCATTGTTGTCTTGTAAGCCATTAATCGAGTTTCTCGTTCCTGTTCATCTTCATTTTCTATTGATGTAGCCATTGTTGTCTTGTTAGCCATTAATCGAGTTTCTCGTTCCTGTTCACTCCAATTTCCTATTGATGTAGCCATTGTAGTCTTCGTAGCCAGTAATTAAGTTTCTCGTTCGTGTTCATCTTCATTTCCTGTTGATGTAAACAATGTTGTCTTGTACGCCATTAATTGAGTTTCTCGTTCCTGTTCATCTTCATTTTCTCTTGATGTAGCCATTGTTGTCTTGCAAGCCATTAATCGAGTTTCTCGTTCCTGTTCATCTTCATTTTCTATTGATGTAGCCATTGTCGTCTTGCAAGCCATTAATCGGGTTTCTCGTTCCTGTAAATCTTCATTTGCTCTTGATGTAGCCATTTTCGTCTTGTTAGCAATTAATTGAGTTTCTCATTCCTATTCATCCGCATTTTCTCTTGATGTAGCCATTGTTGTCTTGTTAGCCATAAATTGAGTTTCTCGTTTATTTTCATTTTTATTTTTTATGGATGTAAGCATTGTTGTCTTGTAAGCCATTAATCGAGTTTCTCGTTCCTGTTCATCTTCATTTTCTCTTGATGTAGCTATTGTTGTCTTGTACGCAATTAATCGAGTTTCTCGTTCCTGTTCATCTCCATTTTCTCTTGATGTAGCCATTGTTGTCTTTTAAGCCATTAATCGAGTTTCTCTTCCTGTTCATCTTCATTTCCTATTGATGTAGCCATTGTTGTCTTGTAAGCCATTAATGGAGTTTCTCGTTCCTGTTCATCTTCATTTTCTATTGATGTAGCCATTGTTGTCTTGTAAGACATTAATCGAGTTTCTCGTTCCTGTTCATCTTCATTTTCTCTTGATGTAGCCATTGTCGTCTTGTTAGCCATTAATCGAGTTTCTCGTTCCTGTTAGTTTTCATTTTCTATTGATGTAGCCATTGTTGTCTTGTTAGCCATTAATCGAGTTTCTCGTTCCTGTTCATCTTCATTTTCAATTGATGTAGCCATTGTGGTCTTGTTAGCCATTGAGTTTCTCGTTCCGGTTCATCTTCATTTTCTCTTGATGGAGCCATTTTCTTCTTGTTAACAATTAATTGAGATTCTCGTTCCGGTTACTTAATTTCCTATTTATGTAGCCATTGTTGTCTTGTTAGCCATTAATTGAGTTTCTCGTTCCTGTTCATCTTCATTTTCTATTGATGTAGCCATTGTTGTCTTGTTAGCCAATAATCGAGTTTCTTGTTCCTGTTTATCTTCAATTTATATTGATGTAGCCATTTTCGTCTTGTTAGCCATTAATTGAGTTTCTCGTTCCTGTTCATGTTAATTTTCTATTGATGTAGCCATTGTTGTCTTGTAAGCCATTAATCGAGTTTCTCGTTCCTGTTCATCTTAATTTTCTATTGATGTAGCCATTGTTGTCTTGTAAGCCATTAATCGAGTCTCTCGTTCCTGTTCATCTTAATTTTCTATTGATGTAGCCATTGTTGTCTTGTAAGCCATTAATCGAGTTTCTCGTTCCTGTTCATCTTCATTTTCTATTGATGTAGCCATTGTTGTCTTGTTAGCCATTAATCGAGTTTCTCGTTCCTGTTCATCTTAATTTTCTATTGATGTAGCCATTGTTGTCTTGTTAGCCATTAATCGAGTTTCTCGTTCCTGTTCACTCCAATTTCCTATTGATGTAGCCATTGTAGTCTTCGTAGCCAGTAATTAAGTTTCTCGTTCGTGTTCATCTTCATTTCCTGTTGATGTAAACAATGTTGTCTTGTACGCCATTAATTGAGTTTCTCGTTCCTGTTCATCTTCATTTTCTCTTGATGTAGCCATTGTTGTCTTGCAAGCCATTAATCGAGTTTCTCGTTCCTGTTCATCTTCATTTTCTCTTGATGTAGTCATTGCTGTCTTGTAAGGCATTAATCGTTCCTGTTCATCTTCATTTTCTATTGATGTAGCCATGGTCGTCTTGTAAGCTATTAATCGAGTTTCTTGTTCCTGTTCATCTTCATTTTCTATTGATGTAGCCATTGTCGTCTTGTTAGCCATTAATCGAGGTTCTTGTTCCCGTTCCTCTTCATTTTCTATTGATGTAACCATTGTTGTCTTGTTAGCCATTAATTGAGTTTCTCGTTCCTGTTCATCTTACATTTATATTGATGTAGCCATTGTCATCTTGATAGCCACTCATCGATTTTCTCGTTCCTGTTCATCTTCATTTTCTCTTGATGTAGCCATTTTTGCATGGTTAGCCATCAATTGAGTTTCTCGTTCCTGTTCATCTTCATTTTCTATTGATGTAGCCATTGTCGTCTTGCAAGCCATTAATCGGGTTTCTCGTTCCTGTTAATCTTCATTTGCTCTTGATGTAGCCATTTTCGTCTTGTTAGCAATTAATTGAGTTTCTCATTCCTATTCATCCGCATTTTCTCTTGATGTAGCCATTGTTGTCTTGTTAGCCATAAATTGAGTTTCTCGTTTATTTTCATTTTTAATTTTTTATGGATGTAAGCATTGTTGTCTTGTAAGCCATTAATCGAGTTTCTCGTTCCTGTTCATCTTCATTTTCTCTTGATGTAGCCATCGTCGTCTTGTTAGCCATTAATCGAGTTTCTTGTTCCTGTTGATCTTACTTTCCTATTGATGTAGCGATTGTCGTCTTGTAAGCCATTAATCGAGTTTCTCGTTCCTGGTCATCTTCATTTTCTATTGATGTAGCCATTGTTGTCTTGTTAGCCATTAATAAAGTTTCTCGTTCCTGTTCATCTTCATTTTCTCTTGATGTAGCCATTGTTATCTTGTTAGCCATTAATCGAGTTTCTCTTCATGTTCATTTTCATTTTCTCTTGATGTAGCCATTGTTGTCTTGTAAGCCATTAATACAGTTTCCAGTTCCTGTTCATCTTCATATTCTCTTGATGTAGGCATTGTCGTCTTGTAAGCCATTAGTCTAGTTTCTCGTTCCTGTTCATCTTCATTTTTTCTTGATGTAGCCATTGTTGTCTTGTAAGCCATTAATCGAGTTGCTCGTACCTATTCATCTTCATTTTCTCTTGATGTAGCCATTGAAGTCTGTTTAGCAATTAATTGAGTTTCTCGTTCCTGTTCATCTTCATTTTCTGTTGATGTAGCCAATGTCGTCCTGCTAGCAATTAATCGAGTTTCTGGTTCGTGTTCATCTTGATTTTCTATTGGTGTGGCCATTGTTGTCTTGTTAGCCATTAATCGAGTTTCTCGTTCCTGTTTATCTTCATTTTCTCTTGATGTAGCCATTGCTTTCTGTTAAGCCATTGACTAAGTTTCTCATTCCTGCTTTCTTCCTTTTCTCTTGATGTTGCCATTGTTGTCTTGTGAGTCACTAATCGACTTACTCGTTCCTGTTCATCTTCATTTTCCCTTGATGTAGCCATTGTTGTCTTGCTAGCCATGATTCGAGTTTCTGTTTCCTGTTCATCTTCATTCTCTATTGATTTAGCCATTCTAGTCTGTTAAGCAATCGATCGAGTTTCTCGTTCCTGTTCATCTTCATTTTCTTTGATGTAGCCATTGTTGTTTGTTAGCCATTAATCGAGTTTCTCCTTCCTGTTCATCTTCATGGTCTGTTGATGTAACCATTGTTGTCTTGTTAGCCATTAATCGAGTGTTTCGTTCCTTTTCATCTTCATTTTTTCTTGATGTAGCCATTGTTGTCTTGTAAGCCAGTTAGTTTCTCGTTCCTGATAATCTTCATTTTCTCTTGGTGTAGCCATTGTTGTCTTGTAAGACATTAATCGAGTTTCTTGGTCTTGTTCATCTTCATTTTCTTTTCATGTAGCGATTGTTGTCTTGTAAGCCATTGACTGAGTTTCTCGTTCCTGTTCATCTTTATTTTCTCTTGATGTAGCCATTATTGTCTTGCTAGCCATTAATCGAGTTTCTCGTTCCTGTTCATCTTCATTTTCTCTTGATGTAGCCATTGAAGTCTGTTTAGCAATTAATTGGGTTTCTCATTCCTGTTCATCTTTGTTTCTCTGGATGTAGCCAATGTCGTCCTGCTAGCAATTAATCGATCTTCTGGATCGTGTTCATCTTGATTTTCTATTGATGTAGTCATTGTTGTCTTGTTAGCCATTAATCGAGTTTCTCGTTCCTGTTACTCTTCATTGTCTCGTGATGTAGCCATTGTTGTCTGTTAAGCCATTGACTTAGTTTCTCGTTCCTGTCTATCTTAATTTTCTCTTGATGTAGTCTTGTTAGCCATTAATTGAGTTTCTCGTTCCTGTTTATCTTCATTATCTATTGATGTAGCCATTGTTGTCTTGTTAGCCATTCATCGAGTTTCTCGTTCCTGTTCATCTTCATTCTCTATTGATTTAGCCATTATTGTTTTTTAGCCATTAATCGAATTTCTCGAGACTGTTCATCTTCATTTTCTCTTGATGTAGCCATTGTCGTCTTGTTAGCCGTTAATTGAGTTTCTCGTTCCTGTTCATCTTCATGTTCTCTTGATGTAGCCATTGTTAGCCATTAATCGAGTTTCTCGTTCCTGTTCATCTTCATTTTCTCTTGATGTAGCCATTGCTGTCTTGTGTAGTAAAAAAAAAAAAAAAAAAAAAAGAAAAAAAATCGTGCAAACCTTTTACCACTGGCAAGGCCCGCTTCAGAGAGTGAAAGAAGAAAGAAGAAGAAGAGAATGGCCACTGCGTCTATTTATAGACTAGAGATCATGGGAAGAGTATGCAAATAATTTTGGACGGTTTTGTCCTATAAAAAGCCTGTATTTGGGAGAGAAGGTGTCTTTTTTGTTTGGCAGAAGCAATTGCTGTCAGACGTGCATTGGACTGCAGGATGGAAGAGTGAAGATTGAGTTGTGGGGTCATTGTATTTAACCACAAGCTATTTCGGCGAAGAACAGATCATGGAATCTGGGATGATGAGATTGGGAAAAGATGTGATACCACCTTTTAGAAGAGAAGGTGATGTAGTCGGATGGATAAAGAAAGTAAAACTGGTGGCTAAGCTTCAACATGTGCCAGACCTTGCCAGTTTTATTCCACTTTTTTTGCAGGGAGATGCACTCGCTCTCTATCTTGAGATGAATAATGCAGAACAAGAAGATGCAGAACTGATAGAGATGAGACTCGTGACCGCCTTCACTGAGGGGCCTTTTGAGGCATACGAAAAACTGCAACGATTCAAGTGGACAGGAGAATCGGTGGATGTTTATGCTAATAAAATCAAAAGATTGGCTGGACTGGCGGGATATCTGGGAAGAGGGCTGGAACATACAGCCAAACTTGCATTCATAACTGGATTCCCAGACGATGTATCTGTGGCATTACAGCAGCTACCGAACATAGAGAGAATGGATGTCAGCAAACTGATACCGACTGCACGGCTTTTAGTCAGCAAAAGGGTCGTAGAAACTCGGACATTGGCCGCAAGTACGCAAACTAATGAGACTAATAAGGGAAAGAAAGAATCAAGCCTTCAGTGCTTTTGATGTCAAGGACTGCACCTAAAAAAAGATTGCACAGAGATCCCTAGGGCCAGGGCAACATGCTACAATTGTGGAAAATTTGGCCACATTGTGAGATATTGTCCTCAGATTCAGGGAAACGGGCAAGCTACCCTAGCAATGAAATGAAGGCGCGATACTGGCCTCTTCCTATAATAGAAGTAGAGGTGAATGATTCTGTAATGACTGCACTTGTCGATACTGGGTGCACCACTACTTTAATCAATTCCAAACTTTTGAAGGGATATGGAAGGAGCGGTACAGTAAAAGCAGTTGATGGGAGGAATATAGAATGTAAAGGAGCCAGACAAGTGGAGATAAAAGTCTGTGGAATGCACGTAAAGGTGAGGGCAATCTTGATGAATCACATCGTTGATGGGATCGACGTCATAATTGGAATGGACGTGATTAATGAGCTGGGAGGTGTAACTATAAAGAAAGCCAAAGTGAAGTTTGGAGATATACAATGTGCCGTGGCTGCCCATCAGCTGAATGTTTGAAAAATCGAGGATAAAGACTTTGAAGCAAACTTCGATGGAGATAAATGGACAGTAAGATGGACATGGAAGGGAGAGCCTCCAGTATTGCAGAACAAAGTCCAATATTATAAAAACTCTCTGGAAGGCGATAAGAAATTAGAATTCGAGAAAGAGGTGGAAAGATGGATATCGGATGGTATTCTGTTACCATGGAAAGGAGAAAGAAAAGGCGTGTTGCCATTGATGGCAGTATTTCAGGCCACAAAAGGGAAAGTTAGGCCAGTGTTCAACTTTCGTGAGTTGAACCGTTTTGTGGCGTGTCATACAGGGAGCGACATAATAGATGTATGTGATGAAAAGATAAGAAAGTGGAGACAGTTGGTAGGAGGGACCGCAATAGTGGACCTTAAGTCTGCCTACCTGCAACTATATGTGGCAAAGGAACTATGGCAGTACCAGCTGGTCTGTTATAAAGGAAAAACCTATTGCCTAACACGATTAGGATTCGGACTTAATGTCGCACCAAAGATTATGGCAGCCATTTTAAAAACAATATTAAAGAAAGGAAGTAGGACGAAAGAGGCCACTGATTCATACATTGATGATATAATGGTAGACGTAACGAAAATATCGACACAGGAATTGTGTAACATTTGAAGGGGTTTGGGTTAGCAGCAAAATCTCTGGAATCCCTGGACGGAGGAGCAGCACTGGGCCTTAAGCTTATGAAAAATAAGATGGGTGCACTAATGTTCAGGAGAGGCAACGAGATCCCAGAGATGGGAGGAGAAATTAGTAGGCGGGAGCTATTTTCGATCTGTGGTAAATTATTGGGGCACTATCCAATTGCTGGATGGCTGCGATTAGCATGCAGTTATGCGAAAAGAAGAACAAATGGAATGGATTGGGAAGAAAAAGTTGATTGCAGAACCATGAAAGTGATGCAGGAGGTTCTAGCTGAGGTGAAAAAAGAAGACCCTGTTAATGGCGCTTGGCACATACCTGAAGTGAGCACAGGAGTCGTGTGGTGTGATGCAAGCAATGTTGCAACTGGCATGGTTGTCGAGATTGGCGGTGTGGTGGCGGAAGATGCAACTTGGCTGAGGAAAAGTGATGACTTTAATGACATTAACATAGCTGAATTAGATGCTGTTCTAAAGGGTGTCAATTTAGCTATCAAATGGAGACTGACAAATATTGAAATAAGAACTGATTCAGCCACTGTACTCAGTTTTGGGTGAACTCTACTGTGGAGGAGAGTGGCAGAATACGAACAAAGGGTGCCGGAGAAGTGATAATAAAGCGGAGATTAGGGATGCTTAGAGAGTTGATGTCTGAATTGAAACTGCAAATAAAAGCAGTGTTTGTGCCTTCTGAAAGAAACAAAGCAGATGCGCTAACACAGATAAAAAACAGTGGTTAATTGAGAAAGAGGAGGCGCCGATATGCTGTCTTGGAATTGGAGAAATTAAAGAGTTGCATGACATGCATCACATGGGAGTGGAGAGAACATTATATTTGGTGAGGCAAGTGGATCCGAATGTAAAACGGGAAGAAATTCAGATGATAGTAAAGAACTGTGTTCGGTGTCAATCGATCGATCCTGCCCCAAATATACATAATCCTGGGGAAATTGGAGTTTTAACGAACTGGACGAGACTAGCTATTGACATAGCACACTACCGAGGGGGAGCGTACTTATCAATAATTGATTGTGGGTCAAGTAGACTGGCGATATGGAAGGAACTGCGAGTGGAAGCCGCATCTGCAGTTGCAACTGAATTAGAGAAGGTGATGCTTGAACGAGGTCTAGTAAGGGAGGTGATAATGGACAACGGCACTGTTTTTCGCTCAGAAATCTTTCAGACGATGCTAAAAAAATGGAAGATTAAAAGTTATTACAGGGCAGCCTACAGACCTGGAGGAAATGGCATTGTGGAGCGACATCATCGGACCGTGAAAGCAATAGCTGAGAGAGGAAGAATATCGCCTGAAGAGGCCACATTTTGGTACAACATGTCCCCTAAGGTCGGGCAAAGAGATGACACAGTACCACATAGAGCAATCTTTAATACCGAATGGAGGAGTCCTAGAGACATGTCACCGGAAATTAATGATCAAGGACCAGCCAGAATCCAAATAGGAGAAGGAGTTTGGGTGAAACCGCCTAATGCCCGATGCACAACGCAGTGGGGAAGAGGAGTGATAAAAGGAGTGCAATCCCCAAACAACTTAAGTGTCAATGGAATGCCACGACATGTTTTAGATTTAAGGCGTGTGGTCCATTTAGGTGATGAGGATGGTAGTACTGAGCCAGGGAGTGATGAAGATGAACCGGTGCCGATGCAGAGGCCGCCAGAGAACACAATGCGCCGATCTGGACACGGGATTATGAGATGTGAATGATCTTTAATGATAATGGGGGCGTGTAGAGAGAAAAAAAAAAAATCGTGCAAACCTTTTACCACTGGCAACGCCCGCTTCAGAGAGTGCAAGAAGAAAGAAGAAGAAGAGAATGGCCACTGCGTCTATTTATAGACTAGAGATCATGGGAAAAGTATGCAAATAACTTTGGACGGTTTTGTCCTATAAAAAGCCTGTATTTGGGAGATAGGGTGTCTTTTTTGTTTGGCAGAAGCAATTGCTGTCAGAAGTGCATTGGACTGCAGGATTGAAGAGTGTGGGGTCATTGTATTTAACCACATGTAAGCCATTAATCGAGTTTCTCGTTCCTGTTCATCTTCATTTTCTCTTGATGTAGCCATTGTCGTCTTGTAAGCCATTAATCGAGTTTCTCGTTCCCGTTCATCTTTATTTTCTGTTGATGTAGCCATTGTTTTCTTGTTAGCCATTAATCAAGTTTCTCGTTCCTGTTCATCTTCATTTTCTATTGATGTAGCCATTCTAATCTTTTTAGCCATTAATCGATTTTCTCGTTCCTGTTCATGTTCATTTTCTCTTGATGTAGCCACTGTTGTCTTGTTAGCCATTAATCGAGTTTCTCTTTCCTGTTAATCTCAATTTTCTCTTGATTTAGTAGTTGTTGTCTTGTTTTCAGTTAACCGAGTTCCTCGTTCCTGTTCATCTTCATTTTCTATTGATGTAGCTAATTTTTTTCTTGTTAGCCATTAATCAAGTTTCTCGTTCCTGTTCATCTTCATTCTCTATTGATGTAGCCATTCTAATCTTTTTAGCCATTAATTGAGTTTATCGTACCTGTTCATCTTCATTTTCTCTTGATGTAGCCATTGTTGTCTTGTAAGACATTAATTGAGTTTCTCGTTCTTGGTCGTCTTCCTGTTCTGTTGTTGTAGCCATTGTTGTCTTGTTAGCCATTAATCGATTTTCTCGTTCCTGTTCATCTTCATTTTCTCTTGATGTAGCCACTGTTGTCTTGTTAGCCATTAATCGAGTTTCTTGTTCCTGTTCATCTCCATTTTCTCTTGATGTAGCCATTGCTGTCTTGTTAGCCATTAATCAAGTTTCTCGTTCCTGTTAATCTTTATTTTTTTGATGTAGCCATTGTTGTCTTGTTAGCCATTAATCGAGTTTCTCGTTGCTGTTCATCTTCATTTTCTATTGATGTAGCCATTGTTGTCTTGTTAGCCATTAATCGAGTTTCTCGTTCCTGTTCATCTTCATTTTCTATTGATGTAGCCATTGGTGTCTTGTTAGCCATTAATGGAGTTTCTCGTTCCTGTTCATCTTCATTTTCTATTGATGTAGCCATTGTCGTCTTGTAAGCCATTAATCGAGTTTCATGTTCCGGTTCATCTTTATTTTCTCTGGATGTAGCCATTATTTTCTTGTTAGCCATTAATCGAGTTTCTCGTTCCTGTTCATATTCATTTTCTCTTGATGTAGCCATTGTTGTCTTGTAAGCCATTAATCGAGTTTCTCGTAACTATTCATCTTCATTTTCTCTTGATATAGCCATTCCAGTCTATTTAGCCATTCATCGAGTTTCTCGTTCCTGTTAATCTTAATTTTGTTTTGATGTAGCCATTGTTGTCTTGTTAGCCATTAATCGAGTTTCTCGTTCCTATTCATCTTCATTTTCTATTGATGTAGCCATTGTTGTCTTGTTAGCCATTAATCGAGTTCTCGTTCCTGTTCATCTTCATTTTCTCTTGATGTAGCCATTATTGTCTTGTTAGCCATTAATCGAGTTTCTCGTTCCTGTTCATCTTCATTTCTCTTGATGTAGCCATTACTGTCTTGTTAGACCTTATTCGAGTTTCACGTTCCTGTTACTCTTCATTGTCTCTTGATGTAGCCATTGTTGTAGTGTTAGCCATTAATCGAGTTTCTCGTTCCTGTTCATCTTAATTTTCTCTTGATGTAGCCATTGTTGTCTTGTTAGCCATTAATTGAGTTTCTCGTTCCTGTTTATCTTCATTATCTATTGATGTAGCCATTGTTGTCTTGTTAGCCATTCATCGAGTTTCTCGTTCCTGTTCATCTTCATTCTCTATTGATTTTGCCATTATTGTTTTTTAGCCATTAATCGAATTTCTCGAGACTGTTCATCTTCATTTTCTCTTGATGTAGCCATTGTCGTCTTGTTAGCCGTTAATTGAGTTTCTCGTTCCTGTTCATCTTCATGTTCTCTTGATGTAGCCATTGTTGTCTTGTGTAGTAAAAAAAAAAAAAAAAAAAAAAGAAAAAAAATCGTGCAAACCTTTTACCACTGGCAAGGCCCGCTTCAGAGAGTGAAAGAAGAAAGAAGAAGAAGAGAATGGCCACTGCGTCTATTTATAGACTAGAGATCATGGGAAGAGTATGCAAATAATTTTGGACGGTTTTGTCCTATAAAAAGCCTGTATTTGGGAGAGAAGGTGTCTTTTTTGTTTGGCAGAAGCAATTGCTGTCAGACATGCATTGGACTGCAGGATGGAAGAGTGAAGATTGAGTTGTGGGGTCATTGTATTTAACCACAAGCTATTTCGGCGAAGAACAGATCATGGAATCTGGGATGATGAGATTGGGAAAAGATGTGATACCACCTTTTAGAAGAGAAGGTGATGTAGTCGGATGGATAAAGAAAGTAAAACTGGTGGCTAAGCTTCAACATGTGCCAGACCTTGCCAGTTTTATTCCACTTTTTTTGCAGGGAGATGCACTCGCTCTCTATCTTGAGATGAATAATGCAGAACAAGAAGATGCAGAACTGATAGAGATGAGACTCGTGACCGCCTTCACTGAGGGGCCTTTTGAGGCATACGAAAAACTGCAACGATTCAAGTGGACAGGAGAATCGGTGGATGTTTATGCTAATAAAATCAAAAGATTGGCTGGACTGGCGGGATATCTGGGAAGAGGGCTGGAACATACAGCCAAACTTGCATTCATAACTGGATTCCCAGACGATGTATCTGTGGCATTACAGCAGCTACCGAACATAGAGAGAATGGATGTCAGCAAACTGATACCGACTGCACGGCTTTTAGTCAGCAAAAGGGTCGTAGAAACTTGGACATTGGCCGCAAGTGCGCAAACTAATGAGACTAATAAGGGAAAGAAAGAATCAAGCCTTCAGTGCTTTTGATGTCAAGGACTGCACCTAAAAAAAGATTGCACAGAGATCCCTAGGGCCAGGGCAACATGCTACAATTGTGGAAAATTTGGCCACATTGTGAGATATTGTCCTCAGATTCAGGGAAACGGGCAAGCTACCCTAGCAATGAAATGAAGGCGCGATACTGGCCTCTTCCTATAATAGAAGTAGAGGTGAATGATTCTGTAATGACTGCACTTGTCGATACTGGGTGCACCACTACTTTAATCAATTCCAAACTTTTGAAGGGATATGGAAGGAGCGGTACAGTAAAAGCAGTTGATGGGAGGAATATAGAATGTAAAGGAGCCAGACAAGTGGAGATAAAAGTCTGTGGAATGCACGTAAAGGTGAGGGCAATCTTGATGAATCACATCGTTGATGGGATCGACGTCATAATTGGAATGGACGTGATTAATGAGCTGGGAGGTGTAACTATAAAGAAAGCCAAAGTGAAGTTTGGAGATATACAATGTGCCGTGGCTGCCCATCAGCTGAATGTTTGAAAAATCGAGGATAAAGACTTTGAAGCAAACTTCGATGGAGATAAATGGACAGTAAGATGGACATGGAAGGGAGAGCCTCCAGTATTGCAGAACAAAGTCCAATATTATAAAAACTCTCTGGAAGGCGATAAGAAATTAGAATTCGAGAAAGAGGTGGAAAGATGGATATCGGATGGTATTCTGTTACCATGGAAAGGAGAAAGAAAAGGCGTGTTGCCATTGATGGCAGTATTTCAGGCCACAAAAGGGAAAGTTAGGCCAGTGTTCAACTTTCGTGAGTTGAACCGTTTTGTGGCGTGTCATACAGGGAGCGACATAATAGATGTATGTGATGAAAAGATAAGAAAGTGGAGACAGTTGGTAGGAGGGACCGCAATAGTGGACCTTAAGTCTGCCTACCTGCAACTATATGTGGCAAAGGAACTATGGCAGTACCAGCTGGTCTGTTATAAAGGAAAAACCTATTGCCTAACACGATTAGGATTCGGACTTAATGTCGCACCAAAGATTATGGCAGCCATTTTAAAAACAATATTAAAGAAAGGAAGTAGGACGAAAGAGGCCACTGATTCATACATTGATGATATAATGGTAGACGTAACGAAAATATCGACACAGGAAGTTGTGGAAGATTTGAAGGGGTTTGGGTTAGCAGCAAAATCTCCGGAATCCCTGGACGGAGGAGCGGCACTAGGCCTTAAGCTTATGAAAAATAAGATGGGTGCACTAATGTTCAGGAGAGGCAACGAGATCCCAGAGATGGGAGGAGAAATTAGTAGGCGGGAGCTATTTTCGATCTGTGGTAAATTATTGGGGCACTATCCAATTGCTGGATGGCTGCGATTAGCATGCAGTTATGTGAAAAGTAGAACAAATGGAATGGATTGGGAAGAAAAAGTTGATTGCAGAACCATGAAAGTGATGCAGGAGGTTCTAGCTGAGGTGAAAAAAGAAGACCCTGTTAATGGCGCTTGGCACATACCTGAAGTGAGCACAGGAGTCGTGTGGTGTGATGCAAGCAATGTTGCAACTGGCATGGTTGTCGAGATTGGCGGTGTGGTGGCGGAAGATGCAACTTGGCTGAGGAAAAGTGATGACTTTAATGACATTAACATAGCTGAATTAGATGCTGTTCTAAAGGGTGTCAATTAAGCTATCAAATGGAGACTGACAAATATTGAAATAAGAACTGATTCAGCCACTGTACTCAGTTGGGTGAACTCTACTGTGGAGGAGAGTGGCAGAATACGAACAAAGGGTGCCGGAGAAGTGATAATAAAGCGGAGATTAGGGATGCTTAGAGAGTTGATGTCTGAATTGAAACTGCAAATAAAAGCAGTGTTTGTGCCTTCTGAAAGAAACAAAGCAGATGCGCTAACACGGATAAAAAAACAGTGGTTAATTGAGAAAGAGGAGGCGCCGATATGCTGTCTTGGAATTGGAGAAATTAAAGAGTTGCATGACATGCATCACATGGGAGTGGAGAGAACATTATATTTGGTGAGGCAAGTGGATCCGAATGTAAAACGGGAAGAAATTCAGATGATAGTAAAGAACTGTGTTCGGTGTCAATCGATCGATCCTGCCCCAAATATACATAATCCTGGGGAAATTGGAGTTTTAACGAACTGGACGAGACTAGCTATTGATATAGCACACTACCGAGGGGGAGCGTACTTATCAATAATTGATTGTGGGTCAAGTAGACTGGCGATATGGAAGGAACTGCGAGTGGAAGCCGCATCTGCAGTTGCAACTGAATTAGAGAAGGTGATGCTTGAACGAGGTCTAGTAAGGGAGGTGATAATGGACAACGGCACTGTTTTTCGCTCAGAAATCTTTCAGACGATGCTAAAAAAATGGAAGATTAAAAGTTATTACAGGGCAGCCTACAGACCTGGAGGAAATGGCATTATGGAGTGACATCATCAGACCGTGAAAGCAATAGCTGAGAGAGGAAGAATATCGCCTGAAGAGGCCACATTTTGGTACAACATGTCCCCTAAGGTCGGGCAAAGAGATGACACAGTACCACATAGAGCAATCTTTAATACCGAATGGAGGAGTCCTAGAGACATGTCACCGGAAATTAATGATCAAGGACCAGCCAGAATCCAAATAGGAGAAGGAGTTTGGGTGAAACCGCCTAATGCCCGATGCACAACGCAGTGGGGAAGAGGAGTGATAACAGGAGTGCAATCCCCAAACAACTTAAGTGTCAATGGAATGCCACGACATGTTTTAGATTTAAGGCGTGTGGTCCATTTAGGTGATGAGGATGGTAGTACTGAGCCAGGGAGTGATGAAGATGAACCGGTGCCGATGCAGAGGCCGCAAGAGAACACAATGCGCCGATCTGGACACGGGATTATGAGATGTGAATGATCTTTAATGATAATGGGGGCGTGTAGAGAGAAAAAAAAAATCGTGCAAACCTTTTACCACTGGCAACGCCCGCTTCAGGGAGTGCAAGAAGAAAGAAGAAGAAGAGAATGGCCACTGCGTCTATTTATAGACTAGAGATCATGGGAAAAGTATGCAAATAACTTTGGACGGTTTTGTCCTATAAAAAGCCTGTATTTGGGAGAGAGGGTGTCTTTTTTGTTTGGCAGAAGCAATTGCTGTCAGAAGTGCATTGGACTGCAGGATTGAAGAGTGTGGGGTCATTGTATTTAACCACATGTAAGCCATTAATCGAGTTTCTCGTTCCTGTTCATCTTCATTTTCTCTTGATGTAGCCATTGTCGTCTTGTAAGCCATTAATCGAGTTTCTCGTTCCCGTTCATCTTTATTTTCTGTAAATGTAGCCATTGTTTTCTTGTTAGCCATTAATCAAATTTCTCGTTCCTGTTCATCTTCATTTTCTATTGATGTAGCCATTCTAATCTTTTTAGCCATTAATTGAGTTTATCGTTCCTGTTCATCTTCATTTTCTCTTGATGTAGCCATTGTTGTCTTGTAAGACATTAATTGAGTTTCTCGTTCTTGGTCGTCTTCCTGTTCTGTTGTTGTAGCCATTGTTGTCTTGTTAGCCATTAATCGATTTTCTCGTTCCTGTTCATCTTCATTTTCTCTTGATGTAGCCACTGTTGTCTTGTTAGCCATTAATCCAGTTTCTCTTTCCTGTTAATCTCCATTTTCTCTTGATGTAGTCATTGTTGTCTTGTTAGCAATAATTCGAGTTTCTCGTTCCTGTTCATCTTCATGTTCTATTGATGTAGCCATTGTTTTCTTGTTAGCCATTAATCAGGTTTCTCGTTCCTGTTCATCTTCATTCTCTATTGATGTAGCCATTCTAATCTTTTTAGCCATTAATTGAGTTTATCGTACCTGTTCATCTTCATTTTCTCTTGATGTAACCATTGTTGTCTTGTAAGACATTAATTGAATTTCTCGTTCTCGGTCGTCTTCCTGTTCTGTTGTTGTAGCCATTGTTGTCTTGTTAGCCATTAATCGATTTTCTCGTTCCTGTTCATCTTCATTTTCTCTTGATGTAGCCACTGTTTGTTCTCTTGATGTAGCCATTGCTGTCTTGTAAGCCATTAATCAAGTTTCTCGTTCCTGTTAATCGTCATATCTTGATGTAGCCATTGTTGCCTTGTAAGTCATTAATTGAGTTTCTCGTTCCTTTTCAGCTTCATTTTCTCTTGTTGTAGCCATTGTTGTCTTGTTAGCCATTAATCGAGTTTCTCGTTCCTGTTTATCTTCATTTTCTCTGGATGTAGCCATTGTCGTCTTGTAAGCCATTAATCGAATTTCTTGTTCCCGTTCATCTTCATTTTCTCTGGATGTAGCCATTGTTGTCTTGCTAGCCATTAATCGAGTTTCTCGTTCCTGTTTATCTTCATTTTCTATTGATGTAGCCATTCAATCTTTTTAGCCATTAATTGAGTTTCTCGTTCCTGTTCATCTTCATTTTCTCTTGATGTAGCCATTGTTGTCTAATAAGCCATTAATTGAGTTTCTCGTTCTTGGTCGTCTTCATTTTCTCTTGATGAAACCATTGTCGTCTTGTTAGGCATTAATCGAGTTTCTCATTCCTGTTGATCTTCATTTTAAATTGATGTAGCCATTGTTGTCTTGTTAGCCATTAATCGAGTTTCTCGTTCCTATTCATCTTCATTTTCTCTTGTTGTAGCCATTGTTGTCTTGTTAGCCATTAATCGAATTTCTCGTTCCTATTCATCTTCATTTTCTCTGTATGTAGCCATTGTCGTCTTGTAAGCCATTAATCGAGTTTCATGTTCCGGTTCATCTTTATTTTCTCTGGATGTAGCCATTGTTGTCTTGTTAGCCATTAATCAAGTTTCTCGTTCCTGTTCATCTTCATTCTCTATTGATGTAGCCATTATTGTCTTGTTAGCCATTAATCGAGTTTCTCGTTCCTGTTCATCTTCATTCTCTATTTATGTAGCCATTGTTGTCTTGTTAGCCATTAATTGAGTTTCTCGTTCCTGTTCATCTTCATTTTCTCTTGATGTAGCCATTACTGTCTTGTTAGACCTTATTCGAGTTTCTCGTTCCTGTTACTCTTCATTGTCTCTTGATGTAGCCATTGTTGTAGTGTTAGCCATTAATCGAATTTCTCGTTCCTGTTCATCTTAATTTTCTCTTGATGTAGCCATTGTTGTCTTGTTAGCCATTAATTGAGTTTCTCGTTCCTGTTTATCTTCATTATCTATTGATGTAGCCATTGTTGTCTTGTTAGCCATTCATCGAGTTTCTCGTTCCTGTTCATCTTCATTCTCTATTGATTTAGCCATTCTTGTCTTGTTAGCCATTAATTGAGTTTTTCGTTCCTGTTCACCTTCATTCTCTATTGATGTAGCCATTGTTGTCTTGTTAGCCAATAATCGAGTTTCTGGTTCCTGTTCATCTTCATTTTCTATTGATGTAGCCATTATTGTCTTGTTACCCATTAATTGAGTTTCTAGTTCCTGTTCATCTTCATTCTCTATTGATGTAGCCATTGTTGTCTTGTTAGCCATTAATCGAGTTTCTCGTTCCTGTTCATCTTCATTCTCTATTGATGTAGCCATTATTGTCTTGTTAGCCATTAATCGAGTTTCTCGTTCCTGTTCATCTTCATTTTCTCTTGATGTAGCCATTGTTGTCTTGTTAGCCATTAATCCAGTTTCTCGTTCCTGTTCATCTTCATTCTCTATTGATGTAGCCATTGTTGTCTTGTAAGCAATTAATCGACTTTCTCGTTCCTGTTTATCTTCATTTTCTCTTGATGTAGCCATTGTTGTCTTGTTAGCCATTAATTGAGTTTCTCGTTCTTGTTCATCTCCATTCTCTATGTATGTAGCCATTGTTGTCTTGTTAGCCATTAATCGAGTTTCTTGTTACTGTTTATCTTAATTTTCTCTTGATGTAGCCATTGGTGTCTTGTTAGCAATAATCGAGTTTCTCGTTCCTGTTCATATTCATTCTCTATTGATGTAGTCATTGTTGCCTTGTTAGCCATTAATCGAGTTTCTCGTTCCTGTTCATCTTCATTCTCTATTGATGTAGCCATTGTTGTCTTGTTAGCCATTAATCGAGTTTCTTGTTCCTGTTTATCTTCATTTTCTCTTGATGTAGCCATTGGTGTCTTGTTAGCCATTAATGGAGTTTCTCGTTCCTGTTCATCTTCATTCTCTATTGATGTAGCCATTGTTGTCTTGTTTGCCATTAATCGAGTTTCTCGTTCCTGTTCATCTTCATTCTCTATTGATGTAGCCATTATTGTTTTGTTAGCCATTAATCGAGTTTCTCGTTCCTGTTCATCTTCATTCTCTATTAATGTAGCCATTGTTGTCTTGTTAGCCATTAATTGAGTTTCTCGTTCCTGTTCATCTTCATTCTCTATTGATGTAGCCATTGTTGTCTTGTAAGCAATTAATCGACTTTCTCGTTCCTGTTTGTCTTCATTTTCTCTTGATATAGCCATTGTTTCTTGTTAGCCATTAATTGAGTTTCTCGTTCCTGTTCATCTTCATTTTCTATTGATGTAGCCATTGTTGTCTTGTAAGCAATTAATCGACTTTCTCGTTCCTGTTTATCTTAATTTTCTCCTGATGTAGCCATTGTTGTCTTGTTAGCAATTAATTGAGTTTCTCGTTCCTGTTCATCTTCATTTTCTATTGAGGTAGCCATTGTTGTCTTGTTAGCCATTAATCGAGTTTCTTGTTACTGTTTATCTTCATTTTCTCTTGATGTAGCCATTGGTGTCTTGTTAGCAATTAATCGAGTTTCTCGTTCCTGTTCATCTTCATTCTCTATTGATGTAGTCATTGTTGCCTTGTTAGCCATTAATCGAGTTTCTCGTTCCTGTTCATCTTCATTCTCTATTGATGTAGCCATTGTTGTCTTGTTAGCCATTAATTGAGTTTCTTGTTCCTGTTTATCTTCATTTTCTCTTGATGTAGCCATTGGTGTCTTGTTAGCCATTAATGGAGTTTCTCGTTCCTGTTCATCTTCATCCTCTATTGATGTAGCCATTGTTGTCTTGTTAGCCATTAATCGAGTTTCTCGTTCCTGTTCATCTTCATTCTCTATTGATGTAGCCATTATTGTTTTGTTAGCCATTAATCGAGTTTCTCGTTCCTGTTCATCTTCATTCTCTATTGATGTAGCCATTGTTGTCTTGTTAGCCATTAATTGAGTTTCTCGTTCCTGTTCATCTTCATTCTCTATTAATGTAGCCATTATTGTCTTGTAAGCCATTAATTGAGTTTCTCGTTTCTATCTATCGGGATTTTCTCTTGATGTAGCCATTGTTGTCTAGCTAGCCATTAATTGAGTTTCTTGTTCCTATTCATCTTCATTTTCTCTTTATGTAGCCATTGTTGACTTGTTAGCCAGTCATTGAGTTTCTCGTTCCTGTTCATCTTCATTCTCTATTCATGTAGCCATTGTTGTCTTGTTAGCCATTCATCGAGTTTCTCGTTCCTGTTCATCATCATTTTCTATTGATGTAGCCATTGTTGTCTTGTAAGCCATTAATCGAGTTTCTCGTTCCTGTTCATCTTCATTCTCTATTGATGTAGCCACTATTGTCTTGTTAGCAATTAATCGAGTTTCTCGTTCCTTTTCATCTTTATTTTCTCTTGATGTAGCCATTGTTGTCTTGTTAGCTATTAATTGAGTTTCTAGTTACTGGTCATCGTCATTATCCCATGATGTAGCCATTGTTGTCTTGTTAGCCATTAATTGAGTTTCTAGTTCCTGTTCATCTTCATTCTCTATTAATGTAGCCATTGTTGTCTTGTTAGCCATTAATTGAGTTTCTCGTTCCTGTTCATCTTCATTCTCTATTAATGTAGCCATTATTGTCTTGTAAGCCATTAATTGAGTTTCTCGTTCCTGTTCATCTTCATTTTCTCTTGATGTAGCCATTGTTGTCTTGTTAGCCATTAATTGAGTTTCTCGTTCCTTTTCTCTTGATGTAGCCATTGTTGTCTAGCTAGCCATTAATTGAGTTTCTTGTTCCTATTATTCTTCATTTTCTCTTTATGTAGCCATTGTTGACTTGTTAGCCAGTCATTGAGTTTCTCGTTCCTGTTCATCTTCATTCTCTATTCATGTAGCCATTGTTGTCTTGTTAGCCATTCATCGAGTTTCTCGTTCCTGTTCATCATCATTTTCTATTGATGTAGCCATTGTTGTCTTGTTAGCCATTAATCGAGTTTCTCGTTCCTGTTCATCTTCATTCTCTATTGATGTAGCCACTATTGTCTTGTTAGCAATTAATCGAGTTTCTCGTTCCTGTTCATCTTCATTTTCTCTTGATGTAGCCATTGTTTTCTTGTTAGCCATTAATTGAGTTTCTCGTTCCTTTTCATCTTTATTTTCTCTTGATGTAGCCATTGTTGTCTTGTTAGCTATTAATTGAGTTTCTAGTTACTGGTCATCGTCATTATCCCATGATGTAGCCATTGTTGTCTTGTTAGCCATTAATTGAGTTTCTAGTTCCTGTTCATATTCATTCTCTATTAATGTAGCCATTGTTGTCTTGTAAGCCATTAATCCAGTTTCTCGTTCCTGTTCATCTTCATTCTCTATTGATGTAGCCATTGTTGTCTTGTTAGCCATTAATCGAGTTTCTCGTTCCTGTTCTTATTCATTCTCGATTGATGTAGCCATTATTGTCTTGTTAGCCATTAATCGAGTTTCTCGTTCCTGTTCATCTTCATTCTCGATTGATGTAGCCATTGTTGTCTTGTTAGCCATTAATCGAGTTTCTCCTTCCTGTTCTTATTCATTCTCGATTGATGTAGCCATTATTGTCTTGTTAGCCATTAATCGAGTTTCTCGTTCCTGTTCATCTTCATTCTCGATTGATGTAGCCATTGTTGTCTTGTTAGCCATTAATCGAGTTTCTCCTTCCTGTTCTTATTCATTCTCGATTGATGTAGCCATTATTGTTTTGTAAGCAATTAATCCAGTTTCTCGTTCCTGTTCATCTTCATTCTCTATTGATGTAGCCATTGTTGTCTTGTAAGCAATTAATCGAGTTTCTCGTTCCTGTTCATCTGCATTCTCTATTGATGTAGCCATTGTTGTCTTGTTAGCCATTAATCGAGTTTCTCGTTCCTGTTCATCTTCATTCTCTATTAATGTAGCCATTGTTGTCTTGTTAGCCATTAATCGAGGTTCTCGTTCCTGTTCATCTTCATTCTCTATTAATGTAGCCATTGTTGTCTTGTTAGCCATTAATCCAGTTTCTCGTTCCTGTTAATCTTCATTCTCTATTGATGTAGCCATTATTGTCTTGTTAGCCATTAATTGAGTTCCTCGTTCCTGTTCATCTTAATTTTCTATTGATGTAGCCATTGTTGTCTTGTTAGCCATTAATCGAGTTTCTTGTTCCTGTTTATCTTCATTTTCTCTTGATGTAGCCATTGTTGTCTTGTAAGCAATTAATCGAGTTTCTCGTTCCTGTTCATCTTCATTCTCTATTGATGTACCTATTGTTGTCTTGTTAGCCATTAATCGAGTTTCTCGTTCCTGTTCACCTTCATTCTCTATTGATGTACCCATTATTGTCTTGTTAGCCATTAATCGAGTTTCTCGTTCCTGTTCATCTTCATTTTCTATTGATGTAGCCATTTTTGTCTTGTTACCCATTATTTGAGTTTCTAGTTCCTGTTCATCTTCATTCTCTATTGATGTAGCCATTGTTGTCTTGTAAGCAATTAATCGAGTTCTCGTTCCTGTTCATCTTCATTCTCTATTGATGTAGCCATTGTTGTCTTGTTAGCCATTAATCGAGTTTCTCGTTCCTGTTCATCTTCATTCTCTATTGATGTAGCCATTATTGTCTTGTTAGCCATTAATCGAGTTTCTCGTTCCTGTTCATCTTCATTCTCTATTGATGTAGCAATTATTGTTTTGTTAGCCATTAATCGAGTTTCTCGTTCCTGTTCATCTTCATTCTCTATTGATGTAGCCATTGTTGTCTTGTTAGCCATTAATTGAGTTTCTCGTTCCTGTTTATCTTCATTCTCTATTAATGTAGCCATTATTGTCTTGTAAGCCATTAATTGAGTTTCTCGTTTCTATCTATCGTGATTTTCTCTTGATGTAGCCATTGTTGTCTAGCTAGCCATTAATTGAGTGTCTTGTTCCTAGTCATCTTCATTTTCTCTTTATGTAGCCATTGTTGACTTGTTAGCCAGTCATTGAGTTTCTCGTTCCTGTTCATCTTCATTCTCTATTCATGTAGCCATTGTTGTCTTGTTAGCCATTCATCGAGTTTCTCGTTCCTGTTCATCATCATTTTCTATTGATGTAGCCATTGTTGTCTTGTTAGCCATTAATCGAGTTTCTCGTTCCTGTTCATCTTCATTCTCTATTGATGTAGCCACTATTGTCTTGTTAGCAATTAATCGAGTTTCTCGTTCCTGTTCATCTTCATTTTCTCTTGATGTAGCCATTGTCGTCTTGTTAGCCATTAATTGAGTTTCTCGTTCCTTTTAATCTTTATTTTCTCTTGATGTAGCCATTGTTGTCTTTTTAGCTATTTATTGAGTTTCTAGTTACTGGTCATCGTCATTATCCCATGATGTAGCCATTGTTGTCTTGTTAGCCATTAATTGAGTTTCTAGTTCCTGTTCATCTTCATTCTCTATTAATGTAGCTATTGTTGTCTTGTTAGCCATTAATCCAGTTTCTCGTTCCTGTTCATCTTCATTCTCTATTGATGTAGCCGTTGTGGTCTTGTTAGCCATTAATCGAGTTTCTCGTTCCTGTTCTTATTCATTCTCGATTGATGTAGCCATTATTGTCTTGTTAGCCATTAATCGAGTTTCTCGTTCCTGTTCATCTTCATTCTCGATTGATGTAGCCATTGTTGTCTTGTTAGCCATTAATCGAGTTTCTCGTTCCTGTTCATCTTCATTCTCTATTGATGTAGCCATTGTTGTCTTGTTAGCAATTAATCGAGTTTCTCGTTCCTGTTCATCTTCATTCTCTATTGATGTAGCCATTGTTGTCTTGTTAGCCATTAATCGGGTTTCTCGTTCCTGTTCATCTTCATTCTCTATTAATGTAGCCATTGTTGTCTTGTTAGCCATTAATCGAGGTTCTCGTTCCTGTTCATCTTCATTCTCTATTAATGTAGCCATTGTTGTCTTGTTAGCCATTCATCGAGTTTCTCGTTCCTGTTCATCATCATTTTCTATTGATGTAGCCATTGTTGTCTTGTTAGCCATTAATCGAGTTTCTCGTTCCTGTTCATCTTCATTCTCTATTGATGTAGCCACTATTGTCTTGTTAGCAATTAATCGAGTTTCTCGTTCCTGTTCATCTTCATTTTCTCTTGATGTAGCCATTGTTGTCTTGTTAGCCATTAATTGAGTTTCTGGTTCCTTTTCATCTTTATTTTCTCTTGATGTAGCCATTGTTGTCTTGTTAGCTATTAATTGAGTTTCTAGTTACTGGTCATCGTCATTATCCCATGATGTAGCCATTGTTGTCTTGTTAGCCATTAATTGAGTTTCTAGTTCCTGTTCATCTTCATTCTCTATTAATGTAGCTATTGTTGTCTTGTTAGCCATTAATCCAGTTGCTCGTTCCTGTTCATCTTCATTCTCTATTGATGTAGCCATTGTTGTCTTGTTAGCCATTAATCGAGTTTCTCGTTCCTGTTCTTATTCATTCTCGATTGATGTAGCCATTGTTGTCTTGTTAGCCATTAATCGAGTTTCTCGTTCCTGTTCATCTTCATTCTCGATTAATGTAGCCATTGTTGTCTTGTTAGCCATTAATCCAGTTTCTCGTTCCTGTTCATCTTCATTCTCTATTGATGTAGCCATTATTGTCTTGTTAGCCATTAATCGAGTTTCTCGTTCCTGTTCATCTTCATTCTCTATTAATGTAGCCATTGTTGTCTTGTTAGCCATTAATCGAGGTTCTCGTTCCTGTTCATCTTCATTCTCTATTAATGTAGCCATTGTCGTCTTGTTAGCCATTAATCCAGTTTCTCGTTCCTGTTCATCTTCATTCTCTATTGATGTAGCCATTATTGTCTTGTTAGCCATTAATTGAGTTCCTCGTTCCTGTTCATCTTCATTTTCTATTGATGTAGCCATTGTTGTCTTGTTAGCCATTAATTGAGTTTCTTGTTCCTGTTTATCTTCATTTTCTCTTGATGTAGCCATTGTTGTCTTGTAAGCAATTAATCGAGTTTCTCGTTCCTGTTCATCTTCATTCTCTATTGATGTAGCCATTGTTGTCTTGTTAGCCATTAATTGAGTTTCTAGTTCCTGTTCATCTTCATTCTCTATTGATGTAGCCATTGTTGTCTTGTAAGCAATGAATCGAGTTTCTCGTTCCTGTTCATCTTCATTCTCTATTGATGTAGCCATTGTAGTCTTGTTAGCCATTAATCGAGTTTCTCGTTCCTGTTCACCTTCATTCTCTATTGATGTAGCCATTATTGTCTTGTTAGCCATTAATCGAGTTTCTCGTTCCTGTTCATCTTCATTTTCTATTGATGTAGCCATTATTGTCTTGTTACCAATTAATTGAGTTTCTAGTTCCTGTTCATCTTCATTCTCTATTGATGTAGCCATTGTTGTCTTGTAAGCAATGAATCGAGTTTCTCGTTCCTGTTCATCTTCATTCTCTATTGATGTAGCCATTGTAGTCTTGTTAGCCATTAATCGAGTTTCTCGTTCCTGTTCACCTTCATTCTCTATTGATGTAGCCATTATTGTCTTGTTAGCCATTAATCGAGTTTCTCGTTCCTGTTCATCTTCATTTTCTATTGATGTAGCCATTATTGTCTTGTTACCAATTAATTGAGTTTCTAGTTCCTGTTCATCTTCATTCTCTATTGATGTAGCCATTGTTGTCTTGTTAGCCATTAATCGAGTTTCTCGTTCCTGTTCATCTTCATTCTCTATTGATGTAGCCATTATTGTTTTGTTAGCCATTAATCGAGTTTCTTGTTCCTGTTCATCTTCATTCTCTATTAATGTAGCCATTGTTGTCTTGTTAGCCATTAATTGAGTTTCTCGTTCCTGTTCATCTTCATTCTCTATTGATGTAGCCATTGTTGTCTTGTAAGCAATTAATCAACTTTCTCGTTCCTGTTTATCTTCATTTTCTCTTGATATAGCCATTGTTTCTTGTTAGCCATTAATTGAGTTTCTCGTTCCTGTTCATCTTCATTCTCTATTGATGTAGCCATTGTTGTCTTGTAAGCAATTAATCGACTTTCTCGTTCCTGTTTATCTTAATTTTCTCTTGATGTAGCCATTGTTGTCTTGTTAGCCATTAATTGAGTTTCCCGTTCCTGTTCATCTTCATTTTCTATTGATGTAGCCATTGTTGTCTTGTTAGCCATTAATCGAGTTTCTTGTTACTGTTTATCTTCATTTTCTCTTGATGTAGCCATTGGTGTCTTGTTAGCAATTAATCCAGTTTCTCGTTCCTGTTCATCTTCATTCTCTATTGATGTAGTCATTGTTGCCTTGTTAGCCATTAATCGAGTTTCTCGTTCCTGTTCATCTTCATTCTCTATTGATGTAGCTATTGTTGTCTTGTTAGCCATTAATCGAGTTTCTTGTTCCTGTTTATCTTGATTTTCTCTTGATGTAGCCATTGGTGTCTTGTTAGCCATTAATCGAGTTTCTCGTTCCTGTTCATCTTCATTCTCTATTGATGTAGCCATTGTTGTCTTGTTAGCCATTAATTGAGTTTCTCGTTCCTGTTCATCTTCATTCTCTATTAATGTAGCCATTATTGTCTTGTAAGCCATTAATTGAGTTTCTCGTTTCTATCTATCGGGATTTTCTCTTGATGTAGCCATTGTTGTCTAGCTAGCCATTAATTGAGTTTCTTGTTCCTATTATTCTTCATTTTCTCTTTATGTAGCCATTGTTGACTTGTTAGCCAGTCATTGAGTTTCTCGTTCCTGTTCATCTTCATTCTCTATTCATGTAGCCATTGTTGTCTTGTTAGCCATTCATCGAGTTTCTCGTTCCTGTTCATCATCATTTTCTATTGATGTAGCCATTGTTGTCTTGTTAGCCATTAATCGAGTTTCTCGTTCCTGTTCATCTTCATTCTCTATTGATGTAGCCACTATTGTCTTGTTAGCAATTAATCGAGTTTCTCGTTCCTGTTCATCTTCATTTTCTCTTGATGTAGCCATTGTTGTCTTGTTAGCCATTAATTGAGTTTCTCGTTCCTTTTCATCTTTATTTTCTCTTGATGTAGCCATTGTTGTCTTGTTAGCTATTAATTGAGTTTCTAGTTACTGGTCATCGTCATTATCCCATGATGTAGCCATTGTTGTCTTGTTAGCCATTAATTGAGTTTCTAGTTCCTGTTCATATTCATTCTCTATTAATGTAGCCATTGTTGTCTTGTTAGCCATTAATCCAGTTTCTCGTTCCTGTTCATATTCATTCTCTATTGATGTAGCCATTGTTGTCTTGTTAGCCATTAATCGAGTTTCTCGTTCCTGTTCTTATTCATTCTCGATTGATGTAGCCATTATTGTCTTGTTAGCCATTAATCGAGTTTCTCGTTCCTGTTCATCTTCATTCTCGATTGATGTAGCCATTTTTGTCTTGTTAGCCATTAATCGAGTTTCTCCTTCCTGTTCTTATTCATTCTCGATTGATGTAGCCATTATTGTCTTGTTAGCCATTAATCGAGTTTCTCGTTCCTGTTCATCTTCATTCTCGATTGATGTAGCCATTGTTGTCTTGTTAGCCATTAATCGAGTTTCTCCTTCCTGTTCTTATTCATTCTCGATTGATGTAGCCATTATTGTCTTGTAAGCAATTAATCCAGTTTCTCGTTCCTGTTCATCTTCATTCTCTATTGATGTAGCCATTGTTGTCTTGTAAGCAATTAATCGAGTTTCTCGTTCCTGTTCATCTGCATTCTCTATTGATGTAGCCATTGTTGTCTTGTTAGCCATTAATCGAGTTTCTCGTTCCTGTTCATCTTCATTCTCTATTAATGTAGCCATTGTTGTCTTGTTAGCCATTAATCGAGGTTCTCGTTCCTGTTCATCTTCATTCTCTATTAATGTAGCCATTGTTGTCTTGTTAGCCATTAATCCAGTTTCTCGTTCCTGTAAATCTTCATTCTCTATTGATGTAGCCATTATTGTCTTGTTAGCCATTAATTGAGTTCCTCGTTCCTGTTCATCTTAATTTTCTATTGATGTAGCCATTGTTGTCTTGTTAGCCATTAATCGAGTTTCTTGTTCCTGTTTATCTTCATTTTCTCTTGATGTAGCCATTGTTGTCTTGTAAGCAATTAATCGAGTTTCTCGTTCCTGTTCTTATTCATTCTCGATTGATGTAGCCATTGTTGTCTTGTTAGCCATTAATCGAGTTTCTCGTTCCTGTTCATCTTCATTCTCTATTGATGTAGCCATTATTGTCTTGTTAGCCATTAATCGAGTTTCTCGTTCCTGTTCATCTTCATTCTCTATTTATGTAGCCATTGTTGTCTTGTTAGCCATTAATCGAGGTTCTCGTTCCTGTTCATCTTCATTCTCTATTAATGTAGCCATTGTCGTCTTGTTAGCCATTAATCCAGTTTCTCGTTCCTGTTCATCTTCATTCTCTATTGATGTAGCCATTATTGTCTTGTTAGCCATTAATTGAGTTCCTCGTTCCTGTTCATCTTCATTCTCTATTGATGTAGCTATTGTTGTCTTGTTAGCCATTAATCGAGTTTCTTGTTCCTGTTTATCTTGATTTTCTCTTGATGTAGCCATTGGTGTCTTGTTAGCCATTAATCGAGTTTCTCGTTCCTGTTCATCTTCATTCTCTATTGATGTAGCCATTGTTGTCTTGTTAGCCATTAATCGAGTTTCTCGTTCCTGTTCATCTTCATTCTCTATTGATGTAGCCATTATTGTTTTGTTAGCCATTAATCGAGTTTCTCGTTCCTGTTCATCTTCATTCTCTATTAATGTAGCCATTGTTGTCTTGTTAGCCATTAATTGAGTTTCTCGTTCCTGTTCATCTTCATTCTCTGTTAATGTAGCCATTATTGTCTTGTAAGCCATTAATTGAGTTTCTCGTTTCTATCTATCGGGATTTTCTCTTGATGTAGCCATTGTTGTCTAGCTAGCCATTAATTGAGTTTCTTGTTCCTATTATTCTTCATTTTCTCTTTATGTAGCCATTGTTGACTTGTTAGCCAGTCATTGAGTTTCTCGTTCCTGTTCATCTTCATTCTCTATTCATGTAGCCATTGTTGTCTTGTTAGCCATTCATCGAGTTTCTCGTTCCTGTTCATCATCATTTTCTATTGATGTAGCCATTGTTGTCTTGTTAGCCATTAATCGAGTTTCTCGTTCCTGTTCATCTTCATTCTCTATTGATGTAGCCACTATTGTCTTGTTAGCAATTAATCGAGTTTCTCGTTCCTGTTCATCTTCATTTTCTCTTGATGTAGCCATTGTTGTCTTGTTAGCCATTAATTGAGTTTCTCGTTCCTTTTCATCTTTATTTTCTCTTGATGTAGCCATTGTTGTCTTGTTAGCTATTAATTGAGTTTCTAGTTACTGGTCATCGTCATTATCCCATGATGTAGCCATTGTTGTCTTGTTAGCCATTAATTGAGTTTCTAGTTTCTGTTCATATTCATTCTCTATTAATGTAGCCATTGTTGTCTTGTTAGCCATTAATCCAGTTTCTCGTTCCTGTTCATATTCATTCTCTATTGATGTAGCCATTGTTGTCTTGTTAGCCATTAATCGAGTTTCTCGTTCCTGTTCTTATTCATTCTCGATTGATGTAGCCATTATTGTCTTGTTAGCCATTAATCGAGTTTCTCGTTCCTGTTCATCTTCATTCTCGATTGATGTAGCCATTTTTGTCTTGTTAGCCATTAATCGAGTTTCTCCTTCCTGTTCTTATTCATTCTCGATTGATGTAGCCATTATTGTCTTGTTAGCCATTAATCGAGTTTCTCGTTCCTGTTCATCTTCATTCTCGATTGATGTAGCCATTGTTGTCTTGTTAGCCATTAATCGAGTTTCTCCTTCCTGTTCTTATTCATTCTCGATTGATGTAGCCATTATTGTCTTGTAAGCAATTAATCCAGTTTCTCGTTCCTGTTCATCTTCATTCTCTATTGATGTAGCCATTGTTGTCTTGTAAGCAATTAATCGAGTTTCTCGTTCCTGTTCATCTGCATTCTCTATTGATGTAGCCATTGTTGTCTTGTTAGCCATTAATCGAGTTTCTCGTTCCTGTTCATCTTCATTCTCTATTAATGTAGCCATTGTTGTCTTGTTAGCCATTAATCGAGGTTCTCGTTCCTGTTCATCTTCATTCTCTATTAATGTAGCCATTGTTGTCTTGTTAGCCATTAATCCAGTTTCTCGTTCCTGTAAATCTTCATTCTCTATTGATGTAGCCATTATTGTCTTGTTAGCCATTAATTGAGTTCCTCGTTCCTGTTCATCTTAATTTTCTATTGATGTAGCCATTGTTGTCTTGTTAGCCATTAATCGAGTTTCTTGTTCCTGTTTATCTTCATTTTCTCTTGATGTAGCCATTGTTGTCTTGTAAGCAATTAATCGAGTTTCTCGTTCCTGTTCTTATTCATTCTCGATTGATGTAGCCATTGTTGTCTTGTTAGCCATTAATCGAGTTTCTCGTTCCTGTTCATCTTCATTCTCTATTGATGTAGCCATTATTGTCTTGTTAGCCATTAATCGAGTTTCTCGTTCCTGTTCATCTTCATTCTCTATTTATGTAGCCATTGTTGTCTTGTTAGCCATTAATCGAGGTTCTCGTTCCTGTTCATCTTCATTCTCTATTAATGTAGCCATTGTCGTCTTGTTAGCCATTAATCCAGTTTCTCGTTCCTGTTCATCTTCATTCTCTATTGATGTAGCCATTATTGTCTTGTTAGCCATTAATTGAGTTCCTCGTTCCTGTTCATCTTCATTTTCTATTGATGTAGCCATTGTTGTCTTGTTAGCCATTAATTGAGTTTCTTGTTCCTGTTTATCTTCATTTTCTCTTGATGTAGCCATTGTTGTCTTGTAAGCAATTAATCGAGTTTCTCGTTCCTGTTCATCTTCATTCTCTATTGATGTAGCCATTGTTGTCTTGTTAGCCATTAATTGAGTTTCTAGTTCCTGTTCATCTTCATTCTCTATTGATGTAGCCATTGTTGTCTTGTAAGCAATGAATCGAGTTTCTCGTTCCTGTTCATCTTCATTCTCTATTGATGTAGCCATTGTAGTCTTGTTAGCCATTAATCGAGTTTCTCGTTCCTGTTCACCTTCATTCTCTATTGATGTAGCCATTATTGTCTTGTTAGCCATTAATCGAGTTTCTCGTTCCTGTTCATCTTCATTTTCTATTGATGTAGCCATTATTGTCTTGTTACCAATTAATTGAGTTTCTAGTTCCTGTTCATCTTCATTCTCTATTGATGTAGCCATTGTTGTCTTGTAAGCTATTAATCGAGTTCTCGTTCCTGTTCATCTTCATTCTCTATTGATGTAGCCATTGTTGTCTTGTTAGCCATTAATCGAGTTTCTCGTTCCTGTTCATCTTCATTCTCTATTGATGTAGCCATTATTGTTTTGTTAGCCATTAATCGAGTTTCTTGTTCCTGTTCATCTTCATTCTCTATTAATGTAGCCATTGTTGTCTTGTTAGCCATTAATTGAGTTTCTCGTTCCTGTTCATCTTCATTCTCTATTGATGTAGCCATTGTTGTCTTGTAAGCAATTAATCAACTTTCTCGTTCCTGTTTATCTTCATTTTCTCTTGATATAGCCATTGTTTCTTGTTAGCCATTAATTGAGTTTCTCGTTCCTGTTCATCTTCATTCTCTATTGATGTAGCCATTGTTGTCTTGTAAGCAATTAATCGACTTTCTCGTTCCTGTTTATCTTAATTTTCTCTTGATGTAGCCATTGTTGTCTTGTTAGCCATTAATTGAGTTTCCCGTTCCTGTTCATCTTCATTTTCTATTGATGTAGCCATTGTTGTCTTGTTAGCCATTAATCGAGTTTCTTGTTACTGTTTATCTTCATTTTCTCTTGATGTAGCCATTGGTGTCTTGTTAGCAATTAATCCAGTTTCTCGTTCCTGTTCATCTTCATTCTCTATTGATGTAGTCATTGTTGCCTTGTTAGCCATTAATCGAGTTTCTCGTTCCTGTTCATCTTCATTCTCTATTGATGTAGCTATTGTTGTCTTGTTAGCCATTAATCGAGTTTCTTGTTCCTGTTTATCTTGATTTTCTCTTGATGTAGCCATTGGTGTCTTGTTAGCCATTAATCGAGTTTCTCGTTCCTGTTCATCTTCATTCTCTATTGATGTAGCCATTGTTGTCTTGTTAGCCATTAATCGAGTTTCTCGTTCCTGTTCATCTTCATTCTCTATTGATGTAGCCATTATTGTTTTGTTAGCCATTAATCGAGTTTCTCGTTCCTGTTCATCTTCATTCTCTATTAATGTAGCCATTGTTGTCTTGTTAGCCATTAATTGAGTTTCTCGTTCCTGTTCATCTTCATTCTCTATTAATGTAGCCATTATTGTCTTGTAAGCCATTAATTGAGTTTCTCGTTTCTATCTATCGGGATTTTCTCTTGATGTAGCCATTGTTGTCTAGCTAGCCATTAATTGAGTTTCTTGTTCCTATTATTCTTCATTTTCTCTTTATGTAGCCATTGTTGACTTGTTAGCCAGTCATTGAGTTTCTCGTTCCTGTTCATCTTCATTCTCTATTCATGTAGCCATTGTTGTCTTGTTAGCCATTCATCGAGTTTCTCGTTCCTGTTCATCATCATTTTCTATTGATGTAGCCATTGTTGTCTTGTTAGCCATTAATCGAGTTTCTCGTTCCTGTTCATCTTTATTTTCTCTTGATGTAGCCATTGTTGTCTTGTTAGCTATTAATTGAGTTTCTAGTTACTGGTCATCGTCATTATCCCATGATGTAGCCATTGTTGTCTTGTTAGCCATTAATTGAGTTTCTAGTTCCTGTTCATATTCATTCTCTATTAATGTAGCCATTGTTGTCTTGTTAGCCATTAATCCAGTTTCTCGTTCCTGTTCATATTCATTCTCTATTGATGTAGCCATTGTTGTCTTGTTAGCCATTAATCGAGTTTCTCGTTCCTGTTCTTATTCATTCTCGATTGATGTAGCCATTATTGTCTTGTTAGCCATTAATCGAGTTTCTCGTTCCTGTTCATCTTCATTCTCGATTGATGTAGCCATTTTTGTCTTGTTAGCCATTAATCGAGTTTCTCCTTCCTGTTCTTATTCATTCTCGATTGATGTAGCCATTATTGTCTTGTTAGCCATTAATCGAGTTTCTCGTTCCTGTTCATCTTCATTCTCGATTGATGTAGCCATTGTTGTCTTGTTAGCCATTAATCGAGTTTCTCCTTCCTGTTCTTATTCATTCTCGATTGATGTAGCCATTATTGTCTTGTAAGCAATTAATCCAGTTTCTCGTTCCTGTTCATCTTCATTCTCTATTGATGTAGCCATTGTTGTCTTGTAAGCAATTAATCGAGTTTCTCGTTCCTGTTCATCTGCATTCTCTATTGATGTAGCCATTGTTGTCTTGTTAGCCATTAATCGAGTTTCTCGTTCCTGTTCATCTTCATTCTCTATTAATGTAGCCATTATTGTCTTGTTAGCCATTAATCGAGGTTCTCGTTCCTGTTCATCTTCATTCTCTATTAATGTAGCCATTGTTGTCTTGTTAGCCATTAATCCAGTTTCTCGTTCCTGTAAATCTTCATTCTCTATTGATGTAGCCATTATTGTCTTGTTAGCCATTAATTGAGTTCCTCGTTCCTGTTCATCTTAATTTTCTATTGATGTAGCCATTGTTGTCTTGTTAGCCATTAATCGAGTTTCTTGTTCCTGTTTATCTTCATTTTCTCTTGATGTAGCCATTGTTGTCTTGTAAGCAATTAATCGAGTTTCTCGTTCCTGTTCATCTTCATTCTCTATTGATGTACCTATTGTTGTCTTGTTAGCCATTAATCGAGTTTCTCGTTCCTGTTCACCTTCATTCTCTATTGATGTACCCATTATTGTCTTGTTAGCCATTAATCGAGTTTCTCGTTCCTGTTCATCTTCATTTTCTATTGATGTAGCCATTTTTGTCTTGTTACCCATTATTTGAGTTTCTAGTTCCTGTTCATCTTCATTCTCTATTGATGTAGCCATTGTTGTCTTGTAAGCAATTAATCGAGTTCTCGTTCCTGTTCATCTTCATTCTCTATTGATGTAGCCATTGTTGTCTTGTTAGCCATTAATCGAGTTTCTCGTTCCTGTTCATCTTCATTCTCTATTGATGTAGCCATTATTGTCTTGTTAGCCATTAATCGAGTTTCTCGTTCCTGTTCATCTTCATTCTCTATTGATGTAGCCATTGTTGTCTTGTAAGCAATTAATCGACTTTCTCGTTCCTGTTTATCTTCATTTTCTCTTGATGTAGCCATTGTTGTCTTGTTAGCCATTAATTGAGTTTCTCGTTCCTGTTCATCTTCATTCTCTATTGATGTAGCCATTGTTGTCTTGTTAGCCATTAATCGAGTTTCTTGTTACTGTTTATCTTCATTTTCTCTTGATGTAGCCATTGGTGTCTTGTTAGCAATTAATCGAGTTTCTCGTTCCTGTTCATCTTCATTCTCTATTGATGTAGTCATTGTTGCCTTGTTAGCCATTAATCGAGTTTCTCGTTCCTGTTCATCTTCATTCTCTATTGATGTAGCCATTGTTGTCTTGTTAGCCATTAATCGAGTTTCTTGTTCCTGTTTATCTTCATTTTCTCTTGATGTAGCCATTGGTGTCTTGTTAGCCATTAATCGAGTTTCTCGTTCCTGTTCATCTTCATTCTCTATTGATGTAGCCATTGTTGTCTTGTTAGCCATTAATCGAGTTTCTCGTTCCTGTTCATCTTCATTCTCTATTAATGTAGCCATTGTTGTCTTGTTAGCCATTAATTGAGTTTCTCGTTCCTGTTCATCTTCATTCTCTATTAATGTAGCCATTATTGTCTTGTAAGCCATTAATTGAGTTTCTCGTTTCTATCCATCGTGATTTTCTCTTGATGTAGCCATTGTTGTCTAGCTAGCCATTAATTGAGTTTCTTGTTCCTATTCATCTTCATTTTCTCTTTATGTAGCCATTGTTGACTTGTTAGCCTGTCATTGAGTTTCTCGTTCCTGTTAATCTTCATTCTCTATTCATGTAGCCATTGTTGTCTTGTTAGCCATTCATCGAGTTTCTCGTTCCTGTTCATCATCATTTTCTATTGATGTAGCCATTGTTGTCTTGTTAGCCATTAATTGAGTTTCTCGTTCCTTTTCATCTTTATTTTCTCTTGATGTAGCCATTGTTGTCTTGTTAGCTATTAATTTAGTTTCTAGTTACTGGTCATCGTCATTATCCCATGATGTAGCCATTGTTGTCTTGTTAGCCATTAATTGAGTTTCTAGTTCCTGTTCATCTTCATTCTCTATTAATGTAGCCATTGTTGTCTTGTTAGCCATTAATCGAGTTTCTCGTTCCTGTTCATCTTCATTCTCTATTGATGTAGCCATTGTTGTCTTGTTAGCCATTAATCGAGTTTCTCGTTCCTGTTCTTATTCATTCTCGATTGATGTAGCCATTATTGTCTTGTTAGCCATTAATCGAGTTTCTCGTTCCTGTTCATCTTCATTCTCGATTGATGTAGCCATTGTTGTCTTGTTAGCCATTAATCCAGTTTCTCGTTCCTGTTCATCTTCATTCTCTATTGATGTAGCCATTGTTGTCTTGTAAGCAATTAATTGAGTTTCTCGTTCCTGTTCATCTTCATTCTCTATTGATGTAGCCATTGTTGTCTTGTTAGCCATTAATCGAGTTTCTCGTTCCTGTTTATCTTCATTCTCTATTAATGTAGCCATTGTTGTCTTGTTAGCCATTAATCGAGGTTCTCGTTCCTGTTCATCTTCATTCTCTATTGATGTAGCCATTATTGTCTTGTTAGCAATTAATCCAGTTTCTCGTTCCTGTTCATCTTCATTCTCTATTGATGTAGCCATTGTTGTCTTGTTAGCCATTAATCCAGTTTCTCGTTCCTGTTCATCTTCATTCTCTATTGATGTAGCCATTGTTGTCTTGTAAGCAATTAATTGAGTTTCTCGTTCCTGTTCATCTTCATTCTCTATTGATGTAGCCATTGTTGTCTTGTTAGCCATTAATCGAGTTTCTCGTTCCTGTTTATCTTCATTCTCTATTAATGTAGCCATTGTTGTCTTGTTAGCCATTAATCGAGTTTCTCGTTCCTGTTAATCTTCATTCTCTATTTATGTAGCCATTGTTGTCTTGTTAGCAATTAATCCAGTTTCTCGTTCCTGTTCATCTTCATTTTCTATTGATGTAGCAATTATTGTCTTGTTACCCATTAATTGAGTTTCTAGTTCCTGTTCATCTTCATTCTCTATTGATGTAGCCATTGTTGTCTTGTAAGCAATTAATCGAGTTCTCGTTCCTGTTCATCTTCATTCTCTATTGATGTAGCCATTGTTGTCTTGTTAGCCATTAATCGAGTTTCTCGTTCCTGTTCATCTTCATTTTCTATTGATGTAGCCATTATTGTCTTGTTAGCCATTAATCGAGTTTCTCGTTCCTGTTAATCTTCATTCTCTATTTATGTAGCCATTGTTGTCTTGTTAGCCATTAATCCAGTTTCTCGTTCCTGTTCATCCTCATTTTCTCTTGATGTAGCCATTACTGTCTTGTTAGACCTTATTCGAGTTTCTCGTTCCTGTTACTCTTCATTGTCTCTTGATGTAGCCATTGTTGTAGTGTTAGCCATTAATCGAATTTCTCGTTCCTGTTCATCTTAATTTTCTCTTGATGTAGCCATTGTTGTCTTGTTAGCCATTAATTGAGTTTCTCGTTCCTGTTTATCTTCATTATCTATTGATGTAGCTATTGTTGTCTTGTAAGCCATTAATCGAGTTTCTCGTTCCTGTTCATCTTCATTCTCTATTGATTTAGCCATTCTTGTCTTGTTAGCCATTAATTGAGTTTTTCGTTCCTGTTCATCTTCATTGTCTATTGATGTAGCCATTGTTGTCTTGTTAGCCATTCATCGAGTTTCTCGTTCCTGTTCATCATCATTTTCTATTGATGTAGCCATTAATGTCTTGTTAGCCATTAATCGAGTTTCTCGTTCCTGTTCATCTTCATTCTCTATTGATGTAGCCACTATTGTCTTGTTAGCAATTAATCGAGTTTCTCGTTCCTGTTCATCTTCATTTTCTCTTGATGTAGCCATTGTCGTCTTGTTAGCCATTAATTGAGTTTCTCGTTCCTTTTAATCTTTATTTTCTCTTGATGTAGCCATTGTTGTCTTGTTAGCTATTAATTGAGTTTCTAGTTACTGGTCATCGTCATTATCCCATGATGTAGCCATTGTTGTCTTGTTAGCCATTAATTGAGTTTCTAGTTCCTGTTCATCTTCATTCTCTATTAATGTAGCTATTGTTGTCTTGTTAGCCATTAATCCAGTTTCTCGTTCCTGTTCATCTTCATTCTCTATTGATGTAGCCGTTGTGGTCTTGTTAGCCATTAATCGAGTTTCTCGTTCCTGTTCTTATTCATTCTCGATTGATGTAGCCATTATTGTCTTGTTAGCCATTAATCGAGTTTCTCGTTCCTGTTCATCTTCATTCTCGATTGATGTAGCCATTGTTGTCTTGTTAGCCATTAATCGAGTTTCTCGTTCCTGTTCATCTTCATTCTCTATTGATGTAGCCATTGTTGTCTTGTAAGCAATTAATCGAGTTTCTCGTTCCTGTTCATCTTCATTCTCTATTGATGTAGCCATTGTTGTCTTGTTAGCCATTAATCGGGTTTCTCGTTCCTGTTCATCTTCATTCTCTATTAATGTAGCCATTGTTGTCTTGTTAGCCATTAATCGAGGTTCTCGTTCCTGTTCATCTTCATTCTCTATTAATGTAGCCATTGTTGTCTTGTTAGCCATTCATCGAGTTTCTCGTTCCTGTTCATCATCATTTTCTATTGATGTAGCCATTGTTGTCTTGTTAGCCATTAATCCAGTTTCTCGTTCCTGTTCATCTTCATTCTCTATTGATGTAGCCACTATTGTCTTGTTAGCAATTAATCGAGTTTCTCGTTCCTGTTCATCTTCATTTTCTCTTGATGTAGCCATTGTTGTCTTGTTAGCCATTAATTGAGTTTCTCGTTCCTTTTCATCTTTATTTTCTCTTGATGTAGCCATTGTTGTCTTGTTAGCTATTAATTGAGTTTCTAGTTACTGGTCATCGTCATTATCCCATGATGTAGCCATTGTTGTCTTGTTAGCCATTAATTGAGTTTCTAGTTCCTGTTCATCTTCATTCTCTATTAATGTAGCTATTGTTGTCTTGTTAGCCATTAATCCAGTTGCTCGTTCCTGTTCATCTTCATTCTCTATTGATGTAGCCATTGTTGTCTTGTTAGCCATTAATCGAGTTTCTCGTTCCTGTTCTTATTCATTCTCGATTGATGTAGCCATTGTTGTCTTGTTAGCCATTAATCGAGTTTCTCGTTCCTGTTCATCTTCATTCTCTATTGATGTAGCCATTGTTGTCTTGTTAGCCATTAATCGAGTTTCTCGTTCCTGTTCATCTTCATTCTCTATTTATGTAGCCATTGTTGTCTTGTTAGCCATTAATCGAGGTTCTCGTTCCTGTTCATCTTCATTCTCTATTAATGTAGCCATTGTCGTCTTGTTAGCCATTAATCCAGTTTCTCGTTCCTGTTCATCTTCATTCTCTATTGATGTAGCCATTATTGTCTTGTTAGCCATTAATTGAGTTCCTCGTTCCTGTTCATCTTCATTTTCTATTGATGTAGCCATTGTTGTCTTGTTAGCCATTAATCGAGTTTCTTGTTCCTGTTTATCTTCATTTTCTCTTGATGTAGCCATTGTTGTCTTGTAAGCAATTAATCGAGTTTCTCGTTCCTGTTCATCTTCATTCTCTATTGATGTAGCCATTGTTGTCTTGTTAGCCATTAATTGAGTTTCTAGTTCCTGTTCATCTTCATTCTCTATTGATGTAGCCATTGTTGTCTTGTAAGCAATGAATCGAGTTTCTCGTTCCTGTTCATCTTCATTCTCTATTGATGTAGCCATTGTAGTCTTGTTAGCCATTAATCGAGTTTCTCGTTCCTGTTCACCTTCATTCTCTATTGATGTAGCCATTATTGTCTTGTTAGCCATTAATCGAGTTTCTCGTTCCTGTTCATCTTCATTTTCTATTGATGTAGCCATTATTGTCTTGTTACCAATTAATTGAGTTTCTCGTTCCTGTTCATCTTCATTCTCTATTGATGTAGCCATTGTTGTCTTGTAAGCAATTAATCGAGTTCTCGTTCCTGTTCATCTTCATTCTCTATTGATGTAGCCATTGTTGTCTTGTTAGCCATTAATCGAGTTTCTCGTTCCTGTTCATCTTCATTCTCTATTGATGTAGCCATTATTGTTTTGTTAGCCATTAATCGAGTTTCTTGTTCCTGTTCATCTTCATTCTCTATTAATGTAGCCATTGTTGTCTTGTTAGCCATTAATTGAGTTTCTCGTTCCTGTTCATCTTCATTCTCTATTGATGTAGCCATTGTTGTCTTGTAAGCAATTAATCGACTTTCTCGTTCCTGTTTATCTTCATTTTCTCTTGATATAGCCATTGTTTCTTGTTAGCCATTAATTGAGTTTCTCGTTCCTGTTCATCTTCATTCTCTATTGATGTAGCCATTGTTGTCTTGTAAGCAATTACTCGACTTTCTCGTTCCTGTTTATCTTAATTTTCTCTTGATGTAGCCATTGTTGTCTTGTTAGCCATTAATTGAGTTTCTCGTTCCTGTTCATCTTCATTTTCTATTGATGTAGCCATTGTTGTCTTGTTAGCCATTAATCGAGTTTCTTGTTACTGTTTATCTTCATTTTCTCTTGATGTAGCCATTGGTGTCTTGTTAGCAATTAATCCAGTTTCTCGTTCCTGTTCATCTTCATTCTCTATTGATGTAGTCATTGTTGCCTTGTTAGCCATTAATCGAGTTTCTCGTTCCTGTTCATCTTCATTCTCTATTGATGTAGCTATTGTTGTCTTGTTAGCCATTAATCGAGTTTCTTGTTCCTGTTTATCTTGATTTTCTCTTGATGTAGCCATTGGTGTCTTGTTAGCCATTAATGGAGTTTCTCGTTCCTGTTCATCTTCATTCTCTATTGATGTAGCCATTGTTGTCTTGTTAGCCATTAATCGAGTTTCTCGTTCCTGTTCATCTTCATTCTCTATTGATGTAGCCATTATTGTTTTGTTAGCCATTAATCGAGTTTCTCGTTCCTGTTCATCTTCATTCTCTATTAATGTAGCCATTGTTGTCTTGTTAGCCATTAATTGAGTTTCTCGTTCCTGTTCATCTTCATTCTCTATTAATGTAGCCATTATTGTCTTGTAAGCCATTAATTGAGTTTCTCGTTTCTATCTATCGGGATTTTCTCTTGATGTAGCCATTGTTGTCTAGCTAGCCATTAATTGAGTTTCTTGTTCCTATTATTCTTCATTTTCTCTTTATGTAGCCATTGTTGACTTGTTAGCCAGTCATTGAGTTTCTCATTCCTGTTCATCTTCATTCTCTATTCATGTAGCCATTGTTGTCTTGTTAGCCATTCATCGAGTTTCTCGTTCCTGTTCATCATCATTTTCTATTGATGTAGCCATTGTTGTCTTGTTAGCCATTAATCGAGTTTCTCGTTCCTGTTCATCTTCATTCTCTATTGATGTAGCCACTATTGTCTTGTTAGCAATTAATCGAGTTTCTCGTTCCTGTTCATCTTCATTTTCTCTTGATGTAGCCATTGTTGTCTTGTTAGCCATTAATCGAGTTTCTCGTTCCTGTTCTTATTCATTCTCGATTGATGTAGCCATTATTGTCTTGTTAGCCATTAATCGAGTTTCTCGTTCCTGTTCATCTTCATTCTCGATTGATGTAGCCATTATTGTCTTGTAAGCAATTAATCTAGTTTCTCCTTCCTGTTCATCTTCATTCTCTATTGATGTAGCCATTGTTGTCTTGTAAGCAATTAATCGAGTTTCTCGTTCCTGTTCATCTGCATTCTCTATTGATGTAGCCATTGTTGTCTTGTTAGCCATTAATCGAGGTTCTCGTTCCTGTTCATCTTCATTCTCTATTAATGTAGCCATTGTTGTCTTGTTAGCCATTCATCGAGTTTCTCGTTCCTGTTCATCATCATTTTCTATTGATGTAGCCATTGTTGTCTTGTTAGCCATTAATCGAGTTTCTCGTTCCTGTTCATCTTCATTCTCTATTGATGTAGCCACTATTGTCTTGTTAGCAATTAATCGAGTTTCTCGTTCCTGTTCATCTTCATTTTCTCTTGATGTAGCCATTGTTGTCTTGTTAGCCATTAATTGAGTTTCTCGTTCCTTTTCATCTTTATTTTCTCTTGATGTAGCCATTGTTGTCTTGTTAGCTATTAATTGAGTTTCTAGTTACTGGTCATCGTCATTATCCCATGATGTAGCCATTGTTGTCTTGTTAGCCATTAATTGAGTTTCTAGTTCCTGTTCATCTTCATTCTCTATTAATGTAGCTATTGTTGTCTTGTTAGCCATTAATCCAGTTGCTCGTTCCTGTTCATCTTCATTCTCTATTGATGTAGCCATTGTTGTCTTGTTAGCCATTAATCGAGTTTCTCGTTCCTGTTCTTATTCATTCTCGATTGATGTAGCCATTGTTGTCTTGTTAGCCATTAATCGAGTTTCTCGTTCCTGTTCATCTTCATTCTCTATTGATGTAGCCATTGTTGTCTTGTTAGCCATTAATCGAGTTTCTCGTTCCTGTTCATCTTCATTCTCTATTTATGTAGCCATTGTTGTCTTGTTAGCCATTAATCGAGGTTCTCGTTCCTGTTCATCTTCATTCTCTATTAATGTAGCCATTGTCGTCTTGTTAGCCATTAATCCAGTTGCTCGTTCCTGTTCATCTTCATTCTCTATTGATGTAGCCATTATTGTCTTGTTAGCCATTAATTGAGTTCCTCGTTCCTGTTCATCTTCATTTTCTATTGATGTAGCCATTGTTGTCTTGTTAGCCATTAATCGAGTTTCTTGTTCCTGTTTATCTTCATTTTCTCTTGATGTAGCCATTGTTGTCTTGTAAGCAATTAATCGAGTTTCTCGTTCCTGTTCATCTTCATTCTCTATTGATGTAGCCATTGTTGTCTTGTTAGCCATTAATTGAGTTTCTAGTTCCTGTTCATCTTCATTCTCTATTGATGTAGCCATTGTTGTCTTGTAAGCAATGAATCGAGTTTCTCGTTCCTGTTCATCTTCATTCTCTATTGATGTAGCCATTGTAGTCTTGTTAGCCATTAATCGAGTTTCTCGTTCCTGTTCACCTTCATTCTCTATTGATGTAGCCATTATTGTCTTGTTAGCCATTAATCGAGTTTCTCGTTCCTGTTCATCTTCATTTTCTATTGATGTAGCCATTATTGTCTTGTTACCAATTAATTGAGTTTCTCGTTCCTGTTCATCTTCATTCTCTATTGATGTAGCCATTGTTGTCTTGTAAGCAATTAATCGAGTTCTCGTTCCTGTTCATCTTCATTCTCTATTGATGTAGCCATTGTTGTCTTGTTAGCCATTAATCGAGTTTCTCGTTCCTGTTCATCTTCATTCTCTATTGATGTAGCCATTATTGTTTTGTTAGCCATTAATCGAGTTTCTTGTTCCTGTTCATCTTCATTCTCTATTAATGTAGCCATTGTTGTCTTGTTAGCCATTAATTGAGTTTCTCGTTCCTGTTCATCTTCATTCTCTATTGATGTAGCCATTGTTGTCTTGTAAGCAATTAATCGACTTTCTCGTTCCTGTTTATCTTCATTTTCTCTTGATATAGCCATTGTTTCTTGTTAGCCATTAATTGAGTTTCTCGTTCCTGTTCATCTTCATTCTCTATTGATGTAGCCATTGTTGTCTTGTAAGCAATTACTCGACTTTCTCGTTCCTGTTTATCTTAATTTTCTCTTGATGTAGCCATTGTTGTCTTGTAAGCAATTACTCGACTTTCTCGTTCCTGTTTATCTTAATTTTCTCTTGATGTAGCCATTGTTGTCTTGTTAGCCATTAATTGAGTTTCTCGTTCCTGTTCATCTTCATTTTCTATTGATGTAGCCATTGTTGTCTTGTTAGCCATTAATCGAGTTTCTTGTTACTGTTTATCTTCATTTTCTCTTGATGTAGCCATTGGTGTCTTGTTAGCAATTAATCCAGTTTCTCGTTCCTGTTCATCTTCATTCTCTATTGATTTAGTCATTGTTGCCTTGTTAGCCATTAATCGAGTTTCTCGTTCCTGTTCATCTTCATTCTCTATTGATGTAGCTATTGTTGTCTTGTTAGCCATTAATCGAGTTTCTTGTTCCTGTTTATCTTGATTTTCTCTTGATGTAGCCATTGGTGTCTTGTTAGCCATTAATGGAGTTTCTCGTTCCTGTTCATCTTCATTCTCTATTGATGTAGCCATTGTTGTCTTGTTAGCCATTAATCGAGTTTCTCGTTCCTGTTCATCTTCATTCTCTATTGATGTAGCCATTATTGTTTTGTTAGCCATTAATCGAGTTTCTCGTTCCTGTTCATCTTCATTCTCTATTAATGTAGCCATTGTTGTCTTGTTAGCCATTAATTGAGTTTCTCGTTCCTGTTCATCTTCATTCTCTATTAATGTAGCCATTATTGTCTTGTAAGCCATTAATTGAGTTTCTCGTTTCTATCTATCGGGATTTTCTCTTGATGTAGCCATTGTTGTCTAGCTAGCCATTAATTGAGTTTCTTGTTCCTATTATTCTTCATTTTCTCTTTATGTAGCCATTGTTGACTTGTTAGCCAGTCATTGAGTTTCTCATTCCTGTTCATCTTCATTCTCTATTCATGTAGCCATTGTTGTCTTGTTAGCCATTCATCGAGTTTCTCGTTCCTGTTCATCATCATTTTCTATTGATGTAGCCATTGTTGTCTTGTTAGCCATTAATCGAGTTTCTCGTTCCTGTTCATCTTCATTCTCTATTGATGTAGCCACTATTGTCTTGTTAGCAATTAATCGAGTTTCTCGTTCCTGTTCATCTTCATTTTCTCTTGATGTAGCCATTGTTGTCTTGTTAGCCATTAATCGAGTTTCTCGTTCCTGTTCTCATTCATTCTCGATTGATGTAGCCATTATTGTCTTGTTAGCCATTAATCGAGTTTCTCGTTCCTGTTCATCTTCATTCTCGATTGATGTAGCCATTATTGTCTTGTAAGCAATTAATCTAGTTTCTCCTTCCTGTTCATCTTCATTCTCTATTGATGTAGCCATTGTTGTCTTGTAAGCAATTAATCGAGTTTCTCGTTCCTGTTCATCTGCATTCTCTATTGATGTAGACATTGTTGTCTTGTTAGCCATTAATCGAGTTTCTCGTTCCTGTTCATCTTCATTCTCTATTAATGTAGCCATTGTTGTCTTGTTAGCCATTAATCGAGGTTCTCGTTCCTGTTCATCTTCATTCTCTATTAATGTAGCCACTGTTGTCTTGTTAGCCATTTATCCAGTTTCTCGTTCCTGTTAATCTTCATTCTCTATTGATGTAGCCATTATTGTCTTGTTAGCCATTAATTGAGTTCCTCGTTCCTGTTCATCTTAATTTTCTATTGATGTAGCCATTGTTGTCTTGTTAGCCATTAATCGAGTTTCTTGTTCCTGTTTATCTTCATTTTCTCTTGATGTAGCCATTGTTGTCTTGTAAGCAATTAATCGAGTTTCTCGTTCCTGTTCATCTTCATTCTCTATTGATGTACCTATTGTTGTCTTGTTAGCCATTAATCGAGTTTCTCGTTCCTGTTCACCTTCATTCTCTATTGATGTACCCATTATTGTCTTGTTAGCCATTAATCGAGTTTCTCGTTCCTGTTCATCTTCATTTTCTATTGATGTAGCCATTTTTGTCTTGTTACCCATTATTTGAGTTTCTAGTTCCTGTTCATCTTCATTCTCTATTGATGTAGCCATTGTTGTCTTGTAAGCAATTAATCGAGTTCTCGTTCCTGTTCATCTTCATTCTCTATTGATGTAGCCATTGTTGTCTTGTTAGCCATTAATCGAGTTTCTCGTTCCTGTTCATCTTCATTCTCTATTGATGTAGCCATTGTTGTCTTGTTAGCCATTAATTGAGTTTCTCGTTCCTGTTCATCTTCATTCTCTATTGATGTAGCCATTGTTGTCTTGTTAGCCATTAATCGAGTTTCTTGTTACTGTTTATCTTAGTTTTCTCTTGATGTAGCCATTGGTGTCTTGTTAGCAATTAATCGAGTTTTTCGTTCCTGTTCATCTTCATTCTCTATTGATGTAGTCATTGTTGCCTTGTTAGCCATTAATCGAGTTTCTCGTTCCTGTTCATCTTCATTCTCTATTGATGTAGCCATTGTTGTCTTGTTAGCCATTAATCGAGTTTCTTGTTCCTGTTTATCTTCATTTTCTCTTGATGTAGCCATTGGTGTCTTGTTAGCCATTAATGGAGTTTCTCGTTCCTGTTCATCTTCATTCTCTATTGATGTAGCCATTGTTGTCTTGTTAGCCATTAATCGAGTTTCTCGTTCCTGTTCATCTTCATTCTCTATTAATGTAGCCATTGTTGTCTTGTTAGCCATTAATTGAGTTTCTCGTTCCTGTTCATCTTCATTCTCTATTAATGTAGCAATTATTGTCTTGTAAGCCATTAATTGAGTTTCTCGTTTCTATCCATCGTTATTTTCTCTTGATGTAGCCATTGTTGTCTAGCTAGCCATTAATTGAGTTTCTTGTTCCTATTCATCTTCATTTTCTCTTTATGTAGCCATTGTTGACTTGTTAGCCTGTCATTGAGTTTCTCGTTCCTGTTCATCTTCATTCTCTATTGATGTAGCCATTGTTGTCTTGTTAGCCATTCATCGAGTTTTTCGTTCCTGTTCATCATCATTTTCTATTGATGTAGCCATTGTTGTCTTGTTAGCCATTAATTGAGTTTCTCGTTCCTTTTCATCTTTATTTTCTCTTGATGTAGCCATTGTTGTCTTGTTAGCTATTAATTTAGTTTATAGTTACTGGTCATCGTCATTATCCCATGATGTAGCCATTGTTGTCTTGTTAGCCATTAATTGAGTTTCTAGTTCCTGTTCATCTTCATTCTCTATTAATGTAGCCATTGTTGTCTTGTTAGCCATTAATCCAGTTTCTCGTCTCTGTTCATCTTCATTCTCTATTGATGTAGCCATTGTTGTCTTGTTAGCCATTAATCGAGTTTCTCGTTCCTGTTCTTATTCATTCTCGATTGATGTAGCCATTATTGTCTTGTTAGCCATTAATCGAGTTTCACGTTCCTGTTCATCTTCATTCTCGATTGATGTAGCCATTGTTGTCTTGTTAGCCATTAATCCAGTTTCTCGTTCCTGTTCATCTTCATTCTCTATTGATGTAGCCATTGTTGTCTTGTAAGCAATTAATTGAGTTTCTCGTTCCTGTTCATCTTCATTCTCTATTGATGTAGCCATTGTTGTCTTGTTAGCCATTAATCGAGTTTCTCGTTCCTGTTCATCTTCATTTTTTATTGATGTAGCAATTATTGTCTTGTTACCCATTAATTGAGTTTCTTGTTCCTGTTCATCTTCATTCTCTATTGATGTAGCCATTGTTGTCTTGTAAGCAATTAATCGAGTTCTCGTTCCTGTTCATCTTCATTCTCTATTGATGTAGCCATTGTTGTCTTGTTAGCCATTAATTGAGTTTCTCGTTCCTGTTTATCTTCATTTTCTATTGATGTAGCAATTATTGTCTTGTTACCCATTAATTGAGTTTCTTGTTCCTGTTCATCTTCATTCTCTATTGATGTAGCCATTGTTGTCTTGTAAGCAATTAATCGAGTTTCTCGTTCCTGTTCATCTTCATTCTCTATTGATGTAGCCATTGTTGTCTTGTAAGCAATTAATCGAGTTTCTCGTTCCTGTTCATCTTCATTCTCTATTGATGTAGCCATTGTTGTCTTGTAAGCAATTAATCGAGTTCTCGTTCCTGTTCATCTTCATTCTCTATTGATGTAGCCATTGTTGTCTTGTTAGCCATTAATCGAGTTTCTCGTTCCTGTTCATCTTCATTCTCTATTGATGTAGCCATTGTTGTCTTGTTAGCAATTAATCGAGTTTCTTGTTACTGTTAATCTTCATTCTCTATTTATGTAGCCATTGTTGTCTTGTTAGCCATTAATCGAGTTTCTAGTTCCTGTTCATCTTCATTCTCTATTGATGTAGCCATTGTTGTCTTATTAGCCATTAATTGAGTTTCTTGTTACTGTTAATCTTCATTCTCTATTTATGTAGCCATTGTTGTCTTATTAGCCATTAATCGAGTTTCTCGTTCCTGTTAATCTTCATTCTCTATTTATGTAGCCATTGTTGTCTTGTTAGCCATTAATCGAGTTTCTCGTTCCTGTTAATCTTCATTCTCTATTGATGTAGCCATTATTGTCTTGTTAGCAATTAATCTAGTTTCTTGTTACTGTTAATCTTCATTCTCTATTTATGTAGCCATTGTTGTCTTGTTAGCCATTAATCGAGTTTCTCGTTCCTGTTAATCTTCATTCTCTATTGATGTAGCCATTATTGTCTTGTTAGCAATTAATCGAGTTTCTTGTTACTGTTAATCTTCATTCTCTATTGATGTAGCCATTGTTGTCTTGTTAGCCATTAATCGAGTTTCTCGTTCCTGTTCATCTTCATTCTCTATTGATGTAGCCATTGTTGTCTTGTTAGCCATTAATTGAGTTTCTTGTTACTGTTAATCTTCATTCTCTATTTATGTAGCCATTGTTGTCTTGTTAGCCATTAATCGAGTTTCTCGTTCCTGTTAATCTTCATTCTCTATTTATGTAGCCATTGTTGTCTTGTTAGCCATTAATCGAGTTTCTCGTTCCTGTTAATCTTCATTCTCTGTTGATGTAGCCATTATTGTCTTGTTAGCAATTAATCGAGTTTCTTGTTACTGTTAATCTTCATTCTCTATTTATGTAGCCATTGTTGTCTTGTTAGCCATTAATCGAGTTTCTAGTTCCTGTTCATCTTCATTCTCTATTGATGTAGCCATTATTGTCTTGTTAGCCATTAATTGAGTTTCTTGTTACTGTTAATCTTCATTCTCTATTTATGTAGCCATTGTTGTCTTGTTAGCCATTAATCGAGTTTCTCGTTCCTGTTAATCTTCATTCTCTATTTATGTAGCCATTGTTGTCTTGTTAGCCATTAATCGAGTTTCTCGTTCCTGTTCATCTTCATTCTCTATTGATGTAGCCATTATTGTCTTGTTAGCCATTAATCGAGTTTCTCGTTCCTGTTCATCTTCATTCTCTATTGATGTAGCCATTGTTGTCTTGTTAGCCATTAATCCAGTTTCTCGTGCCTGTTCATCTTCATTCTCTATTGATGTATCCATTGTTGTCTTGTAAGCAATTAATCGACTTTCTCGTTCCAGTTTATCTTCATTTTCTCTTGATGTAGCCACTGTTCTCTTGTTAGCCATTAATTGAGTTTCTCGTTCCTGTTCATCTTCATTCTCTATTGATGTAGCCATTGTTGTCTTGTTAGCCATTAATCGATTTTCTTGTTACTGTTTATCTTCATTTTCTCTTGATGTAGCCATTGGTGTCTTGTTAGCAATTAATCGAGTTTCTCGTTCCTGTTCATCTTCATTCTCTATTGATGTAGTCATTGTTGCCTTGTTAGCCATTAATCGAGTTTCTTGTTACTGTTTATCTTCATTTTCTCTTGATGTAGCCACTGTTCTCTTGTTAGCCATTAATCGAGTTTCTCGTGCCTGTTCATCTTCATTCTCTATTGATGTATCCATTGTTTTCTTGTAAGCAATTAATCGACTTTCTCGTTCCAGTTTATCTTCATTTTCTCTTGATGTAGCCACTGTTCTCTTGTTAGCCATTAATTGAGTTTCTCGTTCCTGTTCATCTTCATTCTCTATTGATGTAGCCATTGTTGTCTTGTTAGCCATTAATCGAGTTTCTTGTTACTGTTTATCTTCATTTTCTCTTGATGTAGCCATTGGTGTCTTGTTAGCAATTAATCGAGTTTCTCGTTCCTGTTCATCTTCATTCTCTATTGATGTAGTCATTGTTGCCTTGTTAGCCATTAATCGAGTTTCTTGTTCCTGTTTATCTTCATTCTCTATTGATGTAGCCATTGTTGTCTTGTTAGCCATTAATCGAGTTTCTTGTTCCTGTTTATCTTCATTTTCTCTTGATGTAGCCACTGTTCTCTTGTTAGCCATTAATTGAGTTTCTCGTTCCTGTTCATCTTCATTCTCTATTGATGTAGCCATTGTTGTCTTGTTAGCCATTAATCGAGTTTCTTGTTACTGTTTATCTTCATTTTCTCTTGATGTAGCCATTGGTGTCTTGTTAGCAATTAATCGAGTTTCTCGTTCCTGTTCATCTTCATTCTCTATTGATGTAGTCATTGTTGCCTTGTTAGCCATTAATCGAGTATCTCGTTCCTGTTCATCTTCATTCTCTATTGATGTAGCCATTGTTGTCTTGTTAGCCATTAATCGAGTTTCTCGTTCGTGTTCATCTTCATTCTCTATTGATGTAGCCATTATTGTTTTGTTAGCCATTAATCGAGTTTCTCGTTCCTGTTCATCTTCATTCTCTATTAATGTAGCCATTGTTGTCTTGTTAGCCATTAATTGAGTTTCTCGTTCCTGTTCATCTTCATTCTCTATTAATGTAGCCATTATTGTCTTGTAAGCCATTAATTGAGTTTCTCGTTTCTATCTATCGTGATTTTCTCTTGATGTAGCCATTGTTGTCTAGCTAGCCATTAATTGAGTTTCTTGTTCCTATTACTCTTCATTTTCTCTTTATGTAGCCATTGTTGACTTGTTACCCAGTCATTGAGTTTCTCGTTCCTGTTCTTATTCATTCTCTATTCATGTAGCCATTGTTGTCTTGTTAGCCATTCATCGAGTTTCTCGTTCCTGTTCATCTTAATTCTCGATTGATGTAGCCATTAATCGAGTTTCTCGTTCCTGTTCATCTTCATTCTCTATTGATGTAGCCACTATTGTCTTGTTAGCAATTAATCGAGTTTCTCGTTCCTGTTCATCTTCATTTTCTCTTGATGTAGCCATTGTTGTCTTGTATGCCATTAATTGAGTTTCTCGTTCCTTTTCATCTTTATTTTCTCTTGATGTAGCCATTGTTGTCTTGTTAGCTATTAATTGAGTTTCTAGTTACTGGTCATCGTCATTATCCCATGATGTAGCCATTGTTGTCTTGTAAGCCATTAATTGAGTTTCTAGTTCCTGTTCATCTTCATTCTCTATTAATGTAGCCATTGTTGTCTTGTTAGCCATTAATCCAGTTTCTCGTTCCTGTTCATCTTCATTCTCTATTGATGTAGCCATTGTTGTCTTGTTAGCCATTAATCGAGTTTCTCGTTCCTGTTCTTATTCATTCTCGATTGATGTAGCCATTATTGTCTTGTTAGCCATTAATCGAGTTTCTCGTTCCTGTTCATCTTCATTCTCGATTGATGTAGCCATTGTTGTCTTGTTAGCCATTAATCCAGTGTCTCGTTCCTGTTCATCTTCATTCTCTATTGATGTAGCCATTGTTGTCTTGTAAGCCATTAATCGAGTTTCTCGTTCCTGTTCATCTTCATTCTCTTTTGATGTAGCCATTGTTGTCTTGTTAGCCATTAATCGAGTTTCTCGTTCCTGTTCATCTTCATTCTCTATTAATGTAGCCATTGTTGTCTTGTTAGCCATTAATCAGGGTTCTCGTTCCTGTTCATCTTCATTCTCTATTAATGTAGCCATTGTTGTCTTGTTAGCCATTAATCCAGTTTCTCGTTCCTGTTCATCTTCATTCTCTATTGATGAAGCCATTATTGTCTTGTTAGCCATTTATTGAGTTCCTCGTTCCTGTTCATCTTCATTTTCTATTGATGTAGCCATTGTTGTCTTGTTAGCCATTGATCGAGTTTCTTGTTCCTGTTTATCTTCATTTTCTCTTGATGTAGCCATTGTTGTCTTGTAAGCAATTAATCGAGTTTCTCGTTCCTGTTCATCTTCATTCTCTATTGATGTAGCCATTGTTGTCTTGTTAGCCATTAATTGAGTTTCTAGTTCCTGTTTATCTTCATTCTCTATTGATGTAGCCATTGTTGTCTTGTAAGCAATTAATCGAGTTTCTCGTTCCTGTTCATCTTCATTCTCTATTGATGTAGCCATTGTTGTCTTGTTAGCCATTAATCGAGTTTCTTGTTACTGTTTATCTTCATTTTCTCTTGATGTAGCCATTGGTGTCTTGTTAGCAATTAATCGAGTTTCTCGTTCCTGTTCATCTTCATTCTCTATTGATGTAGTCATTGTTGTCTTGTTAGCCATTAATCGAGTTTCTCGTTCCTGTTCATCTTCATTCTCTATTGATGTAGCCATTGTTGTCTTGTTAGCCATTAATCGAGTTTCTTTTTCCTGTTTATCTTCATTTTCTCTTGATGTAGCCATTGGTGTCTTGTTAGCCATTAATGGAGTTTCTCGTTCCTGTTCATCTTCATTCTCTATTGATGTAGCCATTGTTGTCTTGTTAGCCATTAATCGAGTTTCTCGTTCGTGTTCATCTTCATTCTCTATTGATGTAGCCATTATTGTTTTGTTAGCCATTAATCGAGTTTCTCGTTCCTGTTCATCTTCATTCTCTATTAATGTAGCCATTGTTGTCTTGTTAGCCATTAATTGAGTTTCTCGTTCCTGTTCATCTTCATTCTCTATTAATGTAGCCATTATTGTCTTGTAAGCCATTAATTGAGTTTCTCGTTTCTATCTATCGTGATTTTCTCTTGATGTAGCCATTGTTGTCTAGCTAGCCATTAATTGAGTTTCTTGTTACTATTACTCTTCATTTTCTCTTTATGTAGCCATTGTTGACTTGTTAGCCAGTCATTGAGTTTCTCGTTCCTGTTCATCTTCATTCTCTATTCATGTAGCCATTGTTGTCTTGTTAGCCATTCATCGAGTTTCTCGTTCCTGTTCATCTTCATTCTCGATTGATGTTGCCATTGTTGTCTTGTTAGCAATTAATCGAGTTTCTCGTTCCTGTTCATCTTCATTTTCTCTTGATGTAGCCATCGTTGTCTTGTTAGCCATTAATTGAGTTTCTCGTTCCTTTTCATCTTTATTTTCTCTTGATGTAGCCATTGTTGTCTTGTTAGCTATTAATTGAGTTTCTAGTTACTGGTCATCGTCATTATCCCATGATGTAGCCATTGTTGTCTTGTTAGCCATTAATTGAGTTTCTAGTTCCTGTTCATCTTCATTCTCTATTAATGTAGCCATTGTTGTCTTGTTAGCCATTAATCCAGTTTCTCGTTCCTGTTCATCTTCATTCTCTATTGATGTAGCCATTGTTGTCTTGTTAGCCATTAATCGAGTTTCTCGTTCCTGTTCTTATTCATTCTCGATTGATGTAGCCATTATTGTCTTGTTAGCCATTAATCGAGTTTCTCGTTCCTGTTCATCTTCATTCTCGATTGATGTAGCCATTTTTGTCTTGTTAGCCATTAATCCAGTTTCTCGTTCCTGTTCATCTTCATTCTCTATTGATGTAGCCATTGTTGTCTTGTAAGCCATTAATCGAATTTCTCGTTCTTGTTCATCTTCATTCTCTATTGATGTAGCCATTGTTGTCTTGTTAGCCATTAATCGAGTTTCTCGTTCCTGTTCATCTTCATTCTCTATTAATGTAGCCATTGTTGTCTTGTTAGCCATTAATCGAGGTTCTCGTTCCTGTTCATCTTCATTCTCTATTAATGTAGCCATTGTTGTCTTGTTAGCCATTAATCCAGTTTCTCGTTCCTGTTCATCTTCATTCTCTATTGATGTAGCCATTATTGTCTTGTTAGCCATTAATTGAGTTCCTCGTTCCTGTTCATCTTCATTTTCTATTGATGTAGCCATTGTTGTCTTGTTAACCATTGATCGAGTTTCTTGTTCCTGTTTATCTTCATTTTCTCTTGATGTAGCCATTGTTGTCTTGTAAGCAATTAATCGAGTTTCTCGTTCCTGTTCATCTTCATTCTCTATTGATGTATCCATTGTTTTCTTGTTAGTCATTAATTGAGTTTCTAGTTCCTGTTCATCTTCATTCTCTATTGATGTAGCCATTGTTGTCTTGTAAGCAATTAATCGAGTTTCTCGTTCCTGTTCATCTTCATTCTCTATTGATGTAGCCATTGTTGTCTTGTTAGCCATTAATCGAGTTTCTCGTTCCTGTTCACCTTCATTCTCTATTGATGTAGCCATTATTGTCTTGTTAGCCATTAATCGAGTTTCTCGTTCCTGTTCATCTTCATTTCCTATTGATGTAGCCATTATTGTCTTGTTACCCATTAATTGAGTTTCTAGTTCCTGTTCATCTTCATTCTCTATTGATGTAGCCATTGTTGTCTTGTAAGCAATTTATCGAGTTCTCGTTCCTGTTCATCTTCATTCTCTATTGATGTAGCCATTGTTGTCTTGTTAGCCATTAATCGAGTTTCTCGTTCCTGTTCATCTTCATTCTCTCTTGATGTAGCCATTATTGTCTTGTTAGCCATTAATCGAGTTTCTCGTTCCTGTTCATCTTCATTCTCTATTTATGTAGCCATTATTGTCTTGTTAGCCATTAATCGAGTTTCTCGTTCCTGTTCATCTTCATTCTCTATTGATGTAGCCATTGTTGTCTTGTTAGCCATTAATCGAGTTTCTCGTTCCTGTTCATCTTCATTCTCTCTTGATGTAGCCATTATTGTCTTGTTAGCCATTAATCGAGTTTCTCGTTCCTGTTCATCTTCATTCTCTCTTGATGTAGCCATTATTGTCTTGTTAGCCATTAATCGAGTTTCTCGTTCCTGTTCATCTTCATTCTCTATTGATGTAGCCATTGTTGTCTTGTTAGCCATTAATCGACTTTCTCGTTCCTGTTTATCTTCATTTTCTCTTGATGTAGCCATTGTTGTCTTGTTAGCCATTAATTGAGTTTCTCGTTCCTGTTCATCTTCATTCTCTATTGATGTAGCCATTGTTGTCTTGTTAGCCATTAATCGAGTTTCTCGTTCCTGTTCATCTTCAGTTTCTATGGATGTAGCCATTGTTTCTTGTAAGCCATTAATTGAGTTTCTCGTTCCTGTTTATCTTAATTTTCTCTTGATGTAGCTATTGTTGTCTTGTTAGCCATTAATTGAGTTTCTCGTTCCTGTTCATCTTCATTTTCTATTGATGTAGCCATTGTTGTCTTGTTAGCCATTAATTGAGTTTCTCGTTCCTTTTCATCTTCATTTTCTATTGATGTAGCCATTGTTAGAATTATTTGTACTCAAACTTTGTAAGTTAATTTGCATAAAGCCACTCATGCAAATTACCAACTATTACTTGGAGTTGCTTGCAACAATAAAAAAAAAAAAAAAGGATTAATAGCTAGCACTTCTCAGAAATTACTCTCTTTTTCTGCAACAAACAGAAACTCCTCCAGAACAACTGTTTCGGAAACTGTAACCTTTACTTGTAAATATACGTTTTTTTAAATACAAGAATTTTATGGTGTTATTCTTTCTGAAAATTAACCAAGTTGTTCGGACAACAAGGAACCAAGATAAGAGAGGCGCGTTAGAAATAAAAAAAATTTCTTACACCATTCTAATCTTGTTAGCCATTAATCGAGTTTCTCGTTCCTGTTCATCTTCATTTTCTATTGATGTAGCCATTGTTGTCTTGTAAGCCATTAATTGAGTTTCTCGTTCCGGTTCATCTGCATTTTCTATTGATGTAGCCACTGATGTCTTGTAAGCCATTAATTGAGTTTCTCATTCCTGTTCATCTTCATTTTCTATTGATGCAGCCATTCTAATCTTGTTAGCCGTGAATCTAGTTTCTCGGTCCTGTTCATCTTCATTTTCTCTTGATGCAGCCATTCTAATCTTGTTAGCCATTAATCGAGTTTCTCGTTCCTGTTCATCTACATTCTCTATTGATGTAGCCATTATTGTCTTGTTAGCCATTAATTGAGTTTCTCGTTCCTGTACATCTTCATTTTCTATTGATGTAGCCATTGTTGTCCTGTTAGCCATTAATTGAGTTTCTCGTTCCCGTTCATCTTCATTCTTTATTGATGTAGCCATTGTTGTCTTGTTAGCCATTAATCGAGTTTCTCGTTCCTGTTCATCTACATTCTCTATTGATGTAGCCATTATTGTCTTGTTAGCCATTAATTGAGTTTCTCGTTCCTGTTCATCTACATTCTCTATTGATGTAGCCATTGTTGTCTTGTTAGCCATTAATTGAGTTTCTCGTTCCTGTTCATCTACATTCTCTATTGATGTAGCTATTGTTGTCTAGTTAGACATTAATTGAGTTTTATAGTTCCTGTTCATCTTCATTCTCTATTGATGTAGCCATTGTTGTCTTGTTAGCCATTAATTGAGTTTTATAGTTCCTGTTCATCTTCATTCTCTGTTGATGTAGCCATTGTTGTCTTGTAAGCTATTAATCGAGTTTCTCGTTCCTCTACATCTTCATTTTCTATTGATGTAGCCATTGTTGTCTTGTTAGCCATTAATCCAGTTTCTCGTTCCTGTTCATCTTCATTCTCTATTGATGTAGCCATTGTTGTCTTGTTAGCCATTAATCGAGTTTCTCGTTCCTGTTCATCTTCAGTTTCTATGGATGTAGCCATTGTTTCTTGTAAGCCATTAATTGAGTTTCTCGTTCCTGTTTATCTTAATTTTCTATTGATGTAGCCATTGTTGTCTTGTTAGCCATTAATTGAGTTTCTCGTTCCTGTTCATCTTCATTTTCTATTGATGTAGCCATTGTTAGAATTATTTGTACTCAAACTTTGTAAGTTAATTTGCATAAAGCCACTCATGCAAATTACCAACTATTACTTGGAGTTGCTTGCAACAATAAAAAAAAAAAAAAAGGATTAATAGCTAGCACTTCTCAGAAATTACTCTCTTTTTCTGCAACAAACAGAAACTCCTCCAGAACAACTGTTTCGGAAACTGTAACCTTTACTTGTAAATATACGTTTTTTTAAATACAAGAATTTTATGGTGTTATTCTTTCTGAAAATTAACCAAGTTGTTCGGATAACAAGGAACCAAGATAAGAGAGGCGCGTTAGAAATAAAAAAAATTTCTTACACCATTCTAATCTTGTTAGCCATTAATCGAGTTTCTCGTTCCGGTTCATCTGCATTTTCTATTGATGTAGCCACTGATGTCTTGTAAGCCATTAATTGAGTTTCTCATTCCTGTTCATCTTCATTTTCTATTGATGCAGCCATTCTAATCTTGTTAGCCGTGAATCTAGTTTCTCGGTCCTGTTCATCTTCATTTTCTCTTGATGCAGCCATTCTAATCTTGTTAGCCATTAATCGAGTTTCTCGTTCCTGTTCATCTTGAGATCATCGGGTCGGGTTGGTTGCCTCCAGCATGACCTTTTTTCCCTTGGAGTGGATGTGGCTGCGATTCAGGATATGCATTTCGTTTCTTCTGTGGACTGTCAGGTGCTGGCCCAAGATTTTTAGGTTTTCTCAGCAGGTGGCAGCCCGCGGGGGAAGGGAGTCTCTTTGCTGCTTAAACGCACCCCGTCAGCGATGGTCGATGTTGTTCATAGGGATGCGGAGGGCAGGTTGGTCGCGGCCGATATTGCGATAAAAGATTCTGTGTTTCGGGTGGTCACGGTTCATGCACCCAGCACCTCTCGAGGAGCGTTTTACGCAGCAGCCTGATCTTCCAGTCCTTGAGTTTAGCGACTATTTGGCCGACTCTCTCTGCCTTGAGGCGGCTAGAGCGACTAGTTGCGAAAGCCAGGTGACGAAGTGGGAGGTCTTTACTGCGCTGAAGCAGGTCAGCTGTGACAGATCGCTGGGACTCGATGGTCTGCCATACAAACTGTATTTGAGGCTGTCACCCATGTTTCTGCCTCTTCTGACGGATGTGTTCTCACCATTGGTTTGCTCAGGGATCCATCCCAGGGCAAGTCACTAAGGGAATGATCACATTGCTGAAGAAAGGTGACAGGCATGGAAGGGAAGATTTAGACGACTACAGGCCCATAACTCTGTGTAACACAGAGGTGAAAATTTTGGCCAAGGTCCTGTCAAATTGGCTGCAGATTGGTGAGTTGGTTGAACCGAAACAGAACTACGCTGTGAAGGGGAGATCGATTCAGAACAACTTGCACCTGATCCACACGATCCTAGAGGGGGGAATATATGACGACACGGAAGACGCGCTGATCAATTTAGATCAGTCCAAAGCATTCGATAGGGTCGACCATCGTTTTCATGGCATCTGTCTTAGAGGATGCCAGTTTTAAACCGGACTTTTGCAAGTGGATCTCCATGATAATATCGACAGCCCATGGCTGTCGTGCAAGTCAACGGAAAGTGCTCGAAACCCTTTGTTATCTCTCGGTTGGTTCGTCAGTGTTGTCCACTGTCGCCCCTGCTTTACATCCTGGTCTTGGAACCTCTGCTCTGCAAGCTGAGACGTGGGGAGGCAAATTCGGCCCTGTGTGGAATGGTTTGCCTGGCAGCTCAGCTCCCAAGGTATTCGCATTCGCCGATGATGTCACGGTCTTCGTGTCGAGCTTCAGAGACATTGAGATCATATCGGAGGCGCTCACACAGTACGAAAGAATTACGGGGGCCAAGATAAACCGCAGAAAGTCGGTCGGACTGCAGTTGGGCACCTGTAGTGGCAACGCAAACCTCCCGGCGCCCTTCAGCTGGACAGATGGCCTGGTTCGGATCTTTGGCGTGTGGTTCAGACCGGATCTCCAGCTTGATAAGAATTGGTTGGAATTACAGTCAAAGGTGGAGGCTCCGGTCAACTCGTGGCTTCCTAGGAAACTTTCCTTAAAGGGTAGAGCCGAGGGGTGTGCCACATACGTCTTCCTTCTCATCATTTATCGACTGGCCATACTTCCCCTGCCTGCACAACACCTAAAAGCTCTTGTCAAACTCTTGTACTTGCTCCTTTGGGACAGAGGAAGACACTGGGTGAGCAGACAGGTCTGCATTCAACGTCCGTGTGAGGGAGGTTTGGGAATGCCGGACTTGAAGTGTCATCGAGACGCCGAGAGGCTGGCCTTCCTGAGCCGCTACCTTCAAGAGGAGCAACCGTAGTACCCCGCGATTACTGCCGCCTTTCCCGACCTTATTCTTGACCCCTCTATCGAGAGCCGTCGCAGGCTGCGGGGAGATTCAGCCTTCCTAAAAGAGTGCCGAGCCATGCTAAAATGACTTCCAAGATCTTATGACTGTGACCCATAGGGAACTCCACAGAAATTTAGTTAAAGGGGGGGGCGATGACCAGCTATGCACGTATTTGGGTTAGCAGCAGAGTGAGATCTGCTCCGTGTGGAGTTGGACGCCAGGTTCAAGTCATCTGAATAATTCGGAGTTCTCTCTGTGGAACAACGGCCGTAGAGACGACTGATCACGAATTCTTCGATTGCCGTGAACTCCGCCAGTACTGGTCATATGTCAGCGAGGTGACGGCTTGCATCAATCCCGAGCATCTTCGCCCGATTACCGTATCCAATGTCGTTGACAATGTGAGGCCACCGTGGGACCGGGAAAGAAAAATGGTCTACATTACAATCCTGGCCGTGGCGAGAATGGTGATTTGGATGTCGCGGCTGCAAGGTGGCCGGGGTTTGTTGTCTTTTTTTGATCAAGATCTGATCGCTTTCTTTAAACACCAACTATGGGTGAAGATCAGATGTGATAGAAGAAGGCTGCATTGTGCGGCATTTGACAGAAGATGGATAAATGTAGCAAGTCTGTGTGTACGAAAAGGAGCCAAATTTGAATATGTGTTCCCGCCTAGCTGAGTGAGTGCTCTACCGCCCACCCCCCGATTAGGAAGCCTCCAAGATCCCCACTCCCACCTAATTGCAATTTTTTCTTTTCACCCCTCTCTCTAAATTTCACCCATCTTGGAGAGAAAGAAATCAATCACTACCCCCCTCCCCCCCACATCCCCAACCCCCAAAATTTTCTTTTCTCCATTTCGTCCCATCTAGAGAGCATCCCCACTTAGAGACTGGCCCGTGGAATGGGCAGTCTATCAACTAGATGGGGTTGGGAGGGCCCTACTAATCACTACTGGAAATGTTTTTTTTCCCTGCCCCCGACACAAATGAATTATTGTATTACCTTTATTGTTTTTTTTTGTTTTTTTTTACACGCTAATAAAAAATGTTTTAAAAAATTGGATGCTAAGTAGGACGTCCCCAAGTACAAAAGGGCGAATGCGATATTATGGTGAAAGAAGATTCTAGCTAAGAGAAACTTTTGTTTAGTTCTAGAGTGACAAGGATGACCAACGACCTCCATTTTAACCCCCCTTTTGAGTTGGCCTTGTGCCTAAGTTTTTGTTCATGTTCATTTTTTGCCTGAATAAAAGATTTAATATCTCAAAGTGTAGCATCTGTTCTGCAGATGCTGCACTTAAGATAATTTGTCCCAGTAAATGGAGGGGGAACCTTCTATACTGGGACAATTATTATTTTTGGTCACAACCAGAGTGCCCCTTTTGCCTTTTTTTCAGGGAGCTGGTCTAACACCACATTAAAAACGACCTCGTGTCACATTTTGCTTTGGTGGGAAAACAAATAAATACTAATAGAAAACAGGGTTTTTAATATGAATATCAATACACAAAAAAAAACGAATTTATAGGAGTATAGATAGATAGCTAGATAGATAGACTAATAGATTAAACAAAAATATACGTAGACATAAATATATATGGAAACAATTTTGATTTTACTTTAATCTTTTTACGCAAATATTGTGCAAGTATAAATCATGTAGAATATCTGCATGAATATAATTACACGTAATAGTTAACTAAAGATGATCATCCCATAAGAAAACTGAAAAAACTAATAGGGAATTAATTAAAATGAATGTTTAAAAGAATATGCAAATTAGCTAGATCTTTTGCTAGAGAATGCAATTCCAGAACCCACATATAAGAAAATTGTATTGTCTTTTTAAATAAATAGAAAGAGGGGTTTTAATATCAATATCAATACACACAAAAGAAAAACGAATTCATAGGAGCATAGATAGATATAGACAGACTAGCATTTCAGCCCGGCGTTGCCCGGGTGTTTGTATGTGTATGTTGAGCAAAAATAAAAAATGGTAGTAGGAAAAGAACGGGAAAAAAAACCTGACGTCTTCGCTGGTGCGACCACTGCCAAATCAGAAGTGACGTAGGTTTAAATTAAGCCTAGACAATCGAAAGGAGAGGATGACTTTCAAAAATATCGGCTAAAAAAGCACCCCCCCCTGTAGAAAAGTTCCCAGTTGAAGGTGAAGATATTAATGTTTTTAGCCAATTTTTCGATATTTGTCGTCTAAAAGGTCGAACTTCAAAACGATACTGATCTTGGTAAAATCAGTCGCACCTGTAGAAAGCTTTAGGCAGACATGCAAACATACATACATACATACATACAAACATACATACATACATACATACATACATACATACATATATACATACAAACATACATGCAAACATACATACATACATACATACATACATACATACATACATACATACATACATACATTTATACTAAGTAACTAAAAATTTTCGATTCAAACCGATTAAAAAGCTTGTCTTATGTCTGAATGCACTTTATGTAAAATTTCAAATGTTTAGACCAGAAATTGTCTGAGAAATCTTGTAGAGACCGCAGAGGTCAATTTTTTTTTTAATTTGACCCCTATTATGACCCCTTAACATCTATCGTTTTGAGCTCAAGGAACCTTTTTCTAAAATTTCAAGTGTTTATACCCAAAACTGTTGGAGGAGTTTGGTAGTGTTCTCAAATGTTAGTTCGTTGAACTTTGACCTTTAATTGCCAAATTTCTGGCCGAAAACCGATCACATCGATTTTCCCAAATCTCAGTACCCTGTATATCAAATTTTGAGTCTATAGACTAAAAGTTGACAGAGTTATTGCATAGAAAAATGTACACACACAGACAGACTCACAGATACACAGAGAGATACACAGACACGTTCATTTTATAGATAGACTAGCATTTCGGCCCGGCGTTGTTTGAATGTTGAGCAAAAAAAAAAGTGGTCAATTTTTTTAAAATTATTATTATGATTTTTTTAAAATCATTATTATGATTTTTTTAAAATTATTATTATGACCCCTTAACATTTATTGTTTTGGGCTCAACTCAAGTTATTAAGTTAAATCCATGTCCAAGGAACCTATATCTAAAATTTCAAGTGTTTAGACCCAAAATTGTCGGAGGAGTTTGGTAGAGTTCTCAAAGGTCAAATCGTTGAACTTTGACCCATTATTCGCCAAATTTCTGGCCGAAATCCGGTCATATCGATTTTCCCAAATCTCAGTACCCTGTATATCAAATTTCGGGTCTGTAGACTAAAAATTGAAAGAGTTACTTCGTATGAAATGTATACAGACCCCCCCCACACACACACAGACAGACACTTTCACTTTTATAGATAGATAGATAAATAAATAGATAGATAGATAGATAGATTAAACAAAAATATATACGTATACATATGGAAACAATTTTGTGTTTACTATAAAGATTTTACGCAAATATTATGCAAGTATAAATCATGTAGAATATCTGCATGAATATAATTACACATAATAGTTAACTAAAGATGATCATCCCATAAGAAAATCAAAAAAAACTAATAGGGAATTAATTAAAATGAATGTTTAAAAGAATATGCAAATTAGCTAGATCTTTTGCTAGTCAATGCAATTCCACAAGCCGTATATAAGAAAATTGTATTTTCTTTTTAAATAAATAGAATAGAAAAGAGTGTTTTTAATATGAATATCAATACACACAAAAGAAAAACGAATTTATAGGAGTAATAGAATAGCTAGATAGACTAACATTTCGGCCCGGTCTTGTCCGGGTATTTGGAGGTGTATGTTGAGCAAAAAAAAAAAGCGGTCAATTTTTTTAAATTTGACCCCTTAACATTTATTGTTTTGGGCTCAACTCAAGTTATTAAGTTAGATCCATGTCCAAGAAACCTATATCTACAATTTCAAGTGTTTAGACCCAATATTGTTGGAGGAGTTTGGTAGAGTTCTCAAAGGTCAAATCGTTGAACTTTGACCACTTAACAGCCAAATTTCTGCCCGAAAACGAATTACAAAGATTTTCCTAAATCTCAGTACCCTGTATATCAAATTTTGAGTCCGTAGACTTAAAATTGAAAGAGTTATTGCGTAGGGAAATGTACACAGACACACAGTTACACACACAGACACACAGTTACACACACAGACATGCTCACTTTTATAGATATACTAGCATTTCACCCCGGCGTTCCCCGGTTGTTTGCATGTGTATGTTAAGCAAAAAAACAAAGTGCTAGTAGGAAGGCAGATTTGGACGCATACAGCGAAGGAGGAAAAGAACGAGGGGAAAAAGCCTGACGTCTTTGCTGTTACGATCATTGCCAAACCGGAAGTGACTTATGTTTAAATTAAGGCTAAACAATCGAAAGGAGAGGATAACTTTCTAAAATATCGGCGAAAAAAGCGACCCAACCCCACTGTTGAAAAGTGCCCAGTTGAGGGTGAAGATATTAATGTTTTTAGCCAATTTTTCGGTATTTGTCGTCTGAAAGGTCGAACGATAAGGATCTTGGTAAAATCCGTCGCCTCTGTCGAAAGTTTTAGCAGACATGCAAACATACATACATACATACATACATACACACATACATACATTTATACTAAGTAACTAAAAATTTTCGACTCAGACTCATTAAAAAGCTTGCCCTATCTCTGAATACCCATTATGTAAAATTTCAAATGTTTAGACCAGAAATTGTCTGAGTAATTTTGTAGAGACCGCAAAGATCAATTTTTTAAAAATTTGACCCCTATTATGACCCCTTAACATTTATTATTTTGGGCTTAAATCAAGTTATTAAGTTAGATCCATGTCCAAGGAACCTATTTCTAAAATTTCAAGTGCGTAGACCCAAAATTGGAGAGCAGTTTGGTAGAGTTCTCAAAGGTCAAATCGGTGAACTTTGACCCCTTAACAGCCAAATTTCTGGCCGAAAGCCGATCACAAGGATTTTCCCAAATCTCAGTACCCTGTATATCAAATTTCGAGTCTGTAGACTAAAAATTGACAGAGTTATTCTGTAGGGAAAAGTACACAGACACACAGACACACAGACAGACACCAGACACACAGACATGTTCACTTTTATAGATATATAGATACTAGCATTTCAGCCCGGCATTGGCCGGGTGTTTGGATGTGTACGTTGAGCAAAAAAAAAAAAAAAAGTGGTCAATTTTTTTAACTTTGACCCCTATTATGACCCTTTAACATTTATTGTTTTGGACTCAAATCATGTTATTAAGTTAGATCCATGTCCAAGACACCTTATTTAAAATTTCAAATGTTTAGACCAAAAATTGTCGGATGAGTTTGGTAGAGTTCTCAAATGTCAAATCGGTGAACTTTGACACCTTAACAGCCAAATTTCTGGCCGAAAAGGGATTACAAGGATTTTTCCCAAATCTCAGTACCCTGTATATCAAATTTCGAGTCTGTAGACTGAAAACTGACAGAGTTATTGCATAGGGAAATGTACACAGATAGACAGGCATACAGACACACACAGACACGTTAACTTTTATATATAGATAGATAGATTGTTTGGACGTATGCCCATCGAGGACAACCTGGATTCTTCTCTCATTTAAGAAGGATTTAATTATGTTAAGTATTCGTTCTGTAATACCATAGCATTTTATTTCCATGAGAAGACTACCGTGCCATACCCTGTCAAAAACTTTAGATATATCTAGGGGTACTGCCATCCCTTCCTCTGCTTTATCCAGTGCTTGATATATACGTTCAGAGATTAGTTAGAATATCTGAAATAGAATAAACTTGTCTAAATCCATGTTGAGTGTCAGACAGAAGTTTAGCAACTGTAAGGTACTGGACTAGAGTTTAATTAATTAAGGATTCAAATATTTTGGCGAAAGGAGGAAGGAGATTAATTGGGTGAGAATTTGATGGATCAGTCCTTTCGCCAGAGTTTTTGTAAACTGGTACCACGGAAGCAGTTTTTCAGTAGTCAGGAAAGCAAGGTTCGTTAAGGCATTTGTTAAAGAGTTTAGAGACAACTGGAACAACCTCAGTGGAGCATTTTTTTAATAGCACAGCTGGGATGAGATCAGGTCCACATGCTTTGGAGTTGTCTAGGTTTTTATGATATCATGTACATGAAATGAGGTGATTTTCAGATCATCTTGTGTAGTTTTTGTCCACCGAGGAAAATCAGGGAGGGAATGGTTTGCTGAGTCTATAGTAGAGTTTGAGGCAAACTGATGGGCAAACAACCTCATGATTGTTGGAGAGGGGGGGTATTGTTGATTTCCCATTATTTACTATACTATTATAGAGTTTCCAGAAATCACGAGTTCTTAATTTCTGTGCTTCAATGCGTTTCCTGGTGGCTTCAGTATATTCACTCCTAACTGTCGCTACCTCTTTCTTACAATTACTTCTAGCTTCTATAAACTTTTGTCTGTTTGTACAGGACTTATGCTGGATAAATCTACGGTATGCATGTTACCTCTGAGAAATGGCAGCTGCACAAGTAGAAGTAAACCATTCGGGAGAGTGGAGTTTGCTATAGAACATCTGTGCAGGAACATGTGCTTCAGTTACTGCTTTGAACTATTCAGTAGTCTCATTTATGCACTGTTATGCAGGAAGAGACAAGATATTTCCCCATGGGATGTCTTTGATGTGATCTCTAGTGGCATCCCAATCAGCCTTATTGTAGTACTTTGGCGTTTGGAGCAATGGCTCTTCAACTTGGGGTCGAGAGTTTAGAGTGATGTCTATCATCACAGCATGATCAGCATTGCTGAATGAGCAATCCTCAGGAACTGTTGTCAGAAATAGATCCAGAAGTGAGCCTTCTGGTCCTAACGGTCTGGGAGACAGGTCGGGAATGTTACTGTCTGTGTCAAGGAATGGGATATAGAAAAGTTATGGATGATGCTACCAGCTGTGTCAGGGTAGTTAGAGAAGCCAAACCAATTACTGTGGTGGGCGTTAAAGTCATCAAATACATTGGGAGCTAGTGTCACGGGGAGAGTGCTACAACTATGCTGTCAGAGACATAATTGATTATAGTACAGTCCTGGGTGGATAGAGAGCGATAAAGAAAATACAGGTAGCTAACGTTATGTTGTAAAGTTTGTTTAAAGCATATGAAGGCCTGGTTACCTGATTCTAGTTTAGATTCACAAGACATGGGGAGGGTGTTACAAATATAGACTTCAAATCTGTGCATCTATCTGTCAGAGTTTTACGACAAAGTGAAAGATAACCAAAATGTTAAAGTGATTAGAGGGGATGGAGGAGTGCAAGTTAGTTTCACTTAGTACTAAGATATCCGAGGAGTTTGCTAGGAGAAATGATTCGACATCATCTATGTATATATTTGTAAATGCAAGCCTCAAGGGGGAGTGCGTGTCTAGTTTGAACGTTTTCTTTTTTGGATTGAGCTGATATTTTATTTTATTTTGTAGTTTCAGATCTAGGGTGAGGTGCTAGGCAAAACGGACGTACATAGCCACCACTATGCAACACAAGTAGACCATTAGCCGGCCCCTCATCTACAGGAATGTGGCTTCAGGAATGCCGACCAGAGATGAGTGCAGGGAGCCTTTCCATGCGCGACATTGCATTATAAACAGCCCCATATTATACAACTGATGATAGAGCAGTTACTCTGAGCGCTACTAAAGAGTTAGGCCTCCTGTACTGTCAGTCGGAAACAACACCCAGCAACTGTCAAACCGATACCCTCAAACCTGCTTGTCAGCAGTCCAATCATGTTAGCATATATGGTGAACAAGCACTCCGAAGATGCCCAGCTATAGGGGAAGGGAATGAGGCAAATGCGGGGGATGGCATTCATTGCCCTAGTCAGGAAACAAGGCTAAACACTGAACATCTCTAATGAGTCCCTGCAGCCGCACTTCTGCTCCTAGCTAATAGGCAAAGAAGGAGTATGGAAGCCGGGCGATAGGCAGAAGCCTATCTACTCCTTAAGCAGTTTAGGTTTGCAAACCGGTGATTTGATCAAGTCACCAGTTCTAGGGAGATTGTCATCAAGGACTGAAGAGGCCTCCCTTCCCCGTTTGGTGCCAGTGGCACAGGTTTACAAATTGGAGTTTTCCTTTTAGATGGATGACCTATCTATGAGTCCATCAGCACCAATCTGCTTCTAGTCTCTTGACAAGGTTCAAAAGAGAGTCGCCAATCTGATAGACCCTGAAATGGCATCTAAGTTTCAGCCTCTGTCCCATCGACGAAATGTTGCATCCCTCTGCCTGTTCTACAAGTATTTTAATGGCGAATGCTCTGACAAACTGCAAGCACTTGTGCCCCCACGACGTAAACACGCTCGATAAACCCGACAGGCAGCTAAATCCTACCCTCACACAGTAGAGATCCATAGATGGAAAACATCTTTCTACTTCAGTATTTTCTTCTCCAGAACCGGTAGACTTTGGAATTCCATTTAAGGTCCCTGCTTGCCCAACTGTACTGACGTTCAAGTGTAACGTTAACCGACATCTTGCTGTCCAAATCCCTACATAGTACCCCAGTAGTTGTTGCCCTTGATAGTAGCCCCCTACACCAAAGTGGCAATGTGCCTTGTTTGGGGTGAAAATGTAATTAAAAAAAAGGGTTTTCCCCATGCCTGGTTTCAAAGCCAGGTATTTCTATGCCCCTGAAGTGATAGTTTGGATTAGTAGAGTTAGTATAAAAGAATTAGTATCTGCTTTGAAGTTACACTCCTCAGAATAGGATTAAAATTGGAAGATGTGGTTACATTTTGAAAGGAGGTATCTATGAGTATGGGGTGTAGATTTAAGGTTAATATCTACTAGGGTAAAAAAAAGATCAAATATGGTTTGTGGATTAGTGACTAATTGGAAATTATAGTATAGGGGTTAGGGTGCATTTCGAAATGTGCTTTAAGTGTTAGTTTTCAAATAAAGATAATCATGAGTACTTTATCCCATCTAATTGAAAGATATTCTATAGAGTATAAATATGGGTTAAGCTAATGCATGCCTTAACAATAGAAATTTATAGATGTTTAGTATTTATCGATTTTTAAAGGGTCACCCTACTAAAGTTTAGAACCAGAAGCTAAATCCCCCTCCCAAGGTACTTGCAAAGTATGTGATTTTATACCAAGTTGGGGATAAGAGCAATTGGTTTTTTGTCCAGGAGAGATGATATACTTACAAGACTACAGCATGGGGAGGATTTAGGAGTATAAGGATTTTTAATGTTTATCATTAGGAGTATAAGGATTTTTAATGTTTATCATGCAAAACAGACAGGAAGGCATCCTTTAAAGCAGACATGTTATGCCAGTTATTTTAGTAACATACATCAGTAACAATACATATAGTCATAGAATGATAAATAATGATTTCCAAAAAGAGGGAAGCAGTATAAGTAAATAAAAGCAGAAAAACAGGTTTGGTGAATAAGCAATAACTTAATTGCTTCATAATCAGTGGTTCACACAATTTAGCAGTTTTTGTATGGTTTCGCTTTTATTTTTGGAGATATATTTTGTACTGTACTGCAATGCTTCTACTTCAAGACATTTCGGTCTGTCAGATCACTGCAAATCCTGTCTGGACAGCTGTTTTCGTTTTGGCAGTGACGTCACACAAGATCAATGCAAATTCTGTTTTTGAGTAGGATCACTGTGGATTGCATTGGATAACAATCGGATTGTAATCTGATAGTTATCTAGTTCCTGAATCTACTAGAATTTGGCAATTGGATTATTTCAGGATTGATCCGGAATTACAATCTTATCCCTCCATCCCCCCAAAAACGGGCATAAATCAATAAGATGGAACTATAGCCCTTTATATCTTTTCCTTCCTTTTTTTTTACATACGAGTCACAACTTACCAAGGCTCGGAGGCCACTCGAAGATAAGGGTTAATGAGTGTACAGAAGTCAATGGGATAATATCGTAGTAATCGTTAGTAGTGGAAATTTGTAAAATTAGATTACTTAAGGGGAACGACTCATCAAGAATTTGTTTATGTTGGACTTGAATATGACCAAATTGTAGTCAGCTGGAAAGCAGGCAAATGGAAGAGAGTTCCACAGGCGTGCAGTTCTAAGAAACAGTTTCAGATGGTTCGCTGTTACACACAAGTCCTGGGAGGTGACTTGTTTGTAGTAGACAGTTCCACAGAACAAAATATTCTTACCGTGTCGAAAAGAACATGTGAAATTGTTCCAGAAAGGGTTTAATATTTATGAAGCAATTCTGGTTTCTGATTGGTTGGTAGCAGAACGTGAATTAATTTGATTCATCAGTTCTTAACAGCATCGTTTATAAATAGAATCGTCCGACTGTGTGGGATCATACCCCATTATAGCTCCAAAATATTGCAACAGAAGCTTTGTTCATGGAATCTACATTTAGATTTAGGCACAGATAAAAAGTGGGGGAAATTATTGATAGTATTTTCAGCTAGACTACTTTAAAAAAAATTAGATATACACCGTTACAATATCAGAGACTCCGTTGAAGGGCCCTGTGCCTGACCTAGTCTATGGACGAGAACAATAAACCACGACACTATGTACCTACAATTTCTCTCAAAACCGTAAAAATACCGCTGCTAGTATGCTGCATATGTCTGTTTAGCATGACAAACTTTTTTTTTCTAATTCTACCCTAAACTCTATACCCTAACGTGTAATTATACTGTGCTGTTTTTTAAATCCTCTCTCCTGATCACTAACCATCTGCTCTATTTCCCAAGTTGCCATTAATTCTAATCCATAGCACGTAACTTAGGGGTCCTAGCTCTCAACCCTTAATCTTAATAGACTGACTTTTCATAATCGATACACATTAACACCTAAAGATTTCTAAGGCATGCTTTAGATTATACTCTTATCCCATGACTAAGCTTCTAAGTAAATACTTACTAGCCATAGTCTTATACATAGATTTCAAGTGATCTATAATGAACAGCAACCCTTAATATCTTTCCTTTTGATAGGAGATAGTATTGCAATAATTAATGCACAAACTGAATCGATACTCATTGTAATACAAACTTCCGGATTTTAAAATAAAGGCTAAAATTCCATACATTTATATACACTGAAAACATATCAGTTATCCATCCATCTATATTTAATTATACTTACAGAATATGCCATAACTTATATCTTTCAGGCATACCTGTACTGGACTGTACTCCAAATCAAATGTCTCTTGTATCTATATTGAGCATATATCTTATCTTTCAGTCGTATTAAATACTCAGTTTGGGCACCAAATCTTAACTCCTAATATTAAGTAAATCATACTTTAACACTTTATCCTATTTCTAAACTAACAAACTATATCTAACCATACATTAACTCCTCTCTCTCTCAAACCAATCCTGTTGCAAATTTAGTTGCTTCCACTGCATGAATTAACCATGAAAATGGAAAGCATAGTAATGTCCTTTTAATCACTTCGAGGAGTGTCAAATTTTCAGTAGATATTAATCTAAATAAAGGATTAATATTAACTACCCATGCTGGGTCACAGAAATACCTGGATTAGGACCCAGGCGCTGGGCGAACCCTCTCAGTACTGATGGACCCATAGATCTTCCCAGGTCATCAGTCTAGGAGAAGGAAAACTCTGAAGGGGAGGGAGGGCTCTTCAGTCCCGGGCAACAACCTTCCTAGAGCTGGTGACTCAAACAAATTACCGGTTGACAAACCTAAATTGCTTAAGGAGGAGATAGGCTCTGTCTATCGCCCGGCTTTCATACTCCTTGCTTATTAGCCAGGCGTAGAGGTGCTATTGCAGGGACTCGTCAGAATAACCCAGTGGTTGACCTTGTTTCCTGACTAGGGCAGTGAACGCCGTTTTTCCCCACTCCCACCACATTCCATCCCCCTAAACTGGACACTGTGGGGGTGCTCCAATACCATATATGCCAGTACAGTTGGACTGGGCTGACTTTGTCTAATGGGTTGAGGGTACCAGATTGACAGTTCCTGGCTGCTGTTTCCGACTGATAGTACATGTGCCTTAACTCTTTGGTAGCACTTAGAGCGGCTGCTCCATCAACAGTTGTATAATATTGCGATGTTTGTAGTGGAAAGAGACCCTGCACTCATCCCTGATGGGCTTTCCTGAGGCCACAATCCTGTAGGTGATGACAACTGATGGTCTACTTGTATTGCATGTCTGATGCTCTGCACAACCACTTGTCCAGCAGCCCTTACTCACCCTAACTGAAACTTTTAAATAAAATAAAATGAAATGACAGCTCAAGTAAGAATTAGGTTTAAACCAGGACCAAACTCCAAGAAAACCAACCTGCCTCCTCCCTTGAGGCTTGCATTTACGAATATCTGCGGGTGTAGGACTAACTTAGATGATGTTGAATCATTTCTCCTTGTAAACACCCCGGATATCTTAGCATTAAGTGAAACTAACCTGCACTCCTTCATTCTCTCTGACCACTTTAACATGCCTGGTTATCTGCCGTAAGGACTCGGACAGACTTATGCATGGGCTTGGAGTCTATATTCGTAACACCCTGCCTCTGATTAGAGAAACAAAACTAGAATCAGACGATCAGGCTTTTATGTGCTTCAGACTAAATATGCAACACAATATTAGCGACTTGTATTTTCTCTACCGCTCTCCCTCAACCCAGGACTGTACCCTAATAAACAAAGTCTCTGACAGCATAGATATAGCACTCTCCCTCGATATTAGCACACAAGTACATGTATTTGGTGACTTTAATGTCCATCACAGTAACTGGCTTGGATTCTCTAATTACACAGACTTAGCTGGTAGCACAACACATAGCTTCTCTATATCTCATTCCCTATCTCAGACGGTTACATTTCCGACACGTTTCCCAGACCAGCAAGATCAGCATGCCTCACTTCTAGATCTATTTCAGACAACAATTCCCAATGACTGTATATAGTATCATAAAAAACTTAGAAACCTCAAAAGCACGTGGACTCGATCTCATCCCGGCTGTGCTATTAAAAAAATGCTCTGCTGAGGTTGCTCCAGTTCTCTCCAAACTTTTCAACAAATGCCTTAACGAATCTTGCTTCCTTGACTGCTGGAAAACCGCTTCCGTGCTATCAGTCTTCAAGAATTCTGGGTAAAGAACTGACCCATTAAATTATTGCCCCATTTTTCACCAAAATATTTGAATCCTTAATTAATCAAGCCCCAGTACAACACCTAACAGCTGCTAAACTTCTGACTGACAAACAATATGAATTTAAGCAAGCCCGTTCCACGGCAGATATCTTAACTGTAATCTCTGAACGTATATACCGTTCACTGGACAAAACAGAGCGGTAGCCCTCGATATATCTAAGGCTTTTGACAGAGTATGGCACGATGGTCTTCTAAGAAAAATTAGATCATATGGAATCACTGGAAGAATACATAATGTACTTAATTCTTTCTTAAATAAGAGAAAAATCCAAGTCGTCCTCGATGGCCGTACATCTAAACAATATGATATAAATGCGGGAGTACCTCAAGGATCTATCCTTGGACCTTTATTATTCTTGATATTCATAAATGACCTCCCTGATAAAATTGTTTCGGAGATGGGTATATTTGCTGATGACACCACTCTCTATAACAGGCACGAGGGGAAAACAAATAAACACATATCTAAGGAAATGGCAGAAACACTAGAAGATGACCTCCAATCTGTAGTGGAATGGGGATAAAAATGGATGGTCACGTTTAATGCTGCCAAGACTAAGCTTGTTTCCTTCAATAACTACAAGAAACCTTCTCTACCACCAATAGAAATAGTCAAGAACACATTACCTGAAAGTACTCCCTTTAAACTCCTAGGCCTAACGTTTACAGGCAAAATATCTTTTCTCTTCCAGAGCAACATTGAGAGCAACGTTGAGAGCATTGCTGGAACATTGAGAGCATTGCCAAGGCTACTGCAAAGAAGGTGGGCTCTCTCTACCGTGCTAGAAAACTACTTATGCCTGAAAGTATCCTGTACCTCTATAAGGCCATCATTCACCCATGTATGAAGTATTGTTGTCACATTTGAGCTGGTGCATCTGCTGCTTGTCTCTCACTCCTGGACAGGGTTCAAAAGAGAGTCGCCAACCTGATAGGTCCTGAACTGTCATCTAAGCTTCAGCCTCTGTCTCATCGACGAAATGTTGCATCCCTCTGTTTGTCCTACAAGTACTTTAATGGTGAATGCTCTGACGAACTACAAGCACTTGTACCTCCTCGACGTGACTACCCCTGACAAACCCGACAAGCAACTAAGTCCCACCCCTTTACAGTAAAGATCTCTAGATGTAAGAAAGCCTTTTACTCCAATAATTTTTTCCCCAGAACTGCAAGACTTTGGAACTCCCTTACGGGATTCTGCTTTCTCAACTGTACTGATATGCAGAAATTCAAGTGTAATGTCAACAAATATCTTGCTACTCATCTCCCTTCATAATGCCCCTACAACTTATATCCCCGATAGTAGCCCTCTACTTCAAAGTGGCACTGTGCCTTGTTTAGGGTGAAAATTTATTAAAAAAAAAAAAGATTAGAGCCCAGACGAGCATCTGCCATGAAAATAGGGATAAAGCAGAGACAGCCTCACAGTGTCTCTTCTGTGGGAAAGAGAAAAGGGCATCCCCCCCCACTAGGCTACAAAGTCTATTCTGAACTCTGTCAAGGCAGGATAAAGTCTTTCTAACAGCTCCTGCTCAGATGTGGCAAGAGTACTCCATCTTTGTATATACCTGGCTCTTATATAAGCAGAGAATTGCATCAGCAGTGAGATATCTAACATTTTTCCAACAGATTTGATGTACGTGTTCCATCTTAGATCAGGAGATCAGTTTGATATCTTAGCATTAAATGAAACAAACTTACACTCTTCGATCCCCTCTACTTTAACATTACAGGATACCTCCCTCTTTGCTGTAAGGACTCGGATAGATATATGCATATATATCCGTAACTAGAGAGAAAAATCTTGAATCAGATAACCAGGCTTTTATGAGCTTTCGACTAACATTTCATCACAGCATTAGTTACTTATATTTTCTCTACCATTTTTCCTCAAGTAAGATTGTACTCTAATCGGTCATGTCTCTAATAGTATAGATGTAGCACTCTCCTTGGATGCTTCACTATAGCCCATTCCCTCACGCGGACAGTAATGTTTCCAACTCGCCTATCAGATCATGAACCTCGGCAGGCTTCATTTCTAGACTTATTTCCCCCATGGTTCACTACAGATTGTGCAGTTGCCATAGCACAAAGACAGCATGCATTCCACCAGTTTGTACGTCATAAATCAAATACAAATAGGCAAAATTCGTAGATGCTAGAAATCATTGTAAGAGAGAAATAGCGACAACCAAAAGAAAGCATGCTGAAATAATCAGGGAACGCATAGAATTGCGAAAGATAAGAACTCGTGATTTCTGAAAAATTTATAATAGTGAAGTGAATAAAGGGAAATCAGTAATTCCCTCACTGAGCAACAACCAGAAGGTTGCATGCATGGCAATGAAGAAGGTGGAACTGCTTGCCCGGCAATTCGCCTCCAACACCACCTTACAGCCAACAAACAACTCCCTCCCAAATTTCCCTGTGCGGACTGAAGCCACATTAGATGATGTAAAAATCACTCCTTCTCATGTCTGCCATATCATAAAAAACTTAGACACCTCAAAGGCCTGATCTCATCCCTGCTATACTAATAAAGAAATGTTCAGCTGAGCTAGCCCCTATACTTTCCAAGCTCTACAATAAATGCCTTGCTGAATCTTGTTTCCCTAATAGCTGGAAAATTGCCTCTGTGGTACCAGTGTAAAGGAATTCTGGTGAAAGAACAGACCCTCTCAATTATTGCCCCATTAGGTTCTTCCTCCTCTTCACTAAACTATTTGAGAACTTAATTAATCAAGCACTAGTTCACCACCTCACAAAGCAAATCTTCTCTCTGACAAACAGTATGGATTCAGGCAATGTCATTCTACTGCATATATTTTAACATTCATCTCTGAACGCATTTACCATGTACTGGATAAGGCAGGCAAAGCCATAGCTGTAGCCCTTGATATATCCAAGGCCTTTGACAAAGTCTGGCACAAAGGCTGCTAATGAAAATGAAATCGTACATTATAACTGGATGTATACTAAATATAATTAGATCCATCTTAGACAATAGAAGCATACAGGTTGTTATTGACGGACGTACATCCAAGCAGCATAACTTTAATGCAGGAGTGCGTCAGGGGTCGATCCTTGGACCATTATTATTCCTGATATTCAAAAACGACCTCCCTGATAATATTGTGTCCGAGATGGGTATATTTGTTGATGATATAATGCTCTATAATATGCATGAGGGAAGAACGCATGTACATAAATCTAAGACAATGGCAGAATCATTAGAAAATTATGGAACGGGGTCACAAATGAATGGTAACATTTAATGCTAGTAAAACTAAGCTGCTCTCCTTTAACAATTACAAGACGCCTCTCCAGCCGCCTATATCGATGACAAATTAATATTATAATTCACGTCATCAACCTTCTTCATTATTTGGCATCGAATGGGGATTTTCTTGTTAGGAGGAGAACCATAAATTTTCGCCCACATCGAATTGGCTGACCTTAAACCTTTTATCATAGAGGCTTGCTCAGGTAGGTTTCTGCCACCCTCCTGGCATTCTTAAAGTTTTTCCGCAGGTCTTCGACATACTCCGTTGCTGGTTGAGGTGACTTTTCTGGGTTATCCCATTGTTCTTTCGCCATCTTGAGAGGATTTTACATTTCTACTTTATGCTTTGCTGCCTTATAACTCCTTTTCAATATTCCATCTTCCATGTGATATTGATGAGTGTGTTTTTCATCTGTCGGTTTATCCACTTACTCATATAGCTTTTTTCAGCTCCTCACGTGGTCTATTTAGCAACGAAATCTTTTCATTTCTATCTTGTTTCTTACTTCGCAGGTTATATGTATGCCCGTCTCCTGCATCTATCTGGGATAGTTCACTCCGAGTTTCATTTCCCAGTCTACTAATCTAAAAACGAGTTAAAAATAACCAGACTTTTTCAATTTGATAAAAGTTCCATTATAGCATATTTATTATGGGGTGGTCGAACATTCTGGCATTAGATAGATAATTCAATGTTTAATTTAAAAGAAATAAATAAAAATACAAAACTCACCAAGACCCCCCCCCGACCACCCCCACCCAACATACCCTTTAAATATCGGCATAAAAGCAGACTGACTGGCTGACATTCGTCCTCTTTAAGCTATCGCCTCCAAGCTAAGTCAAACTCTACGGTCCCAAAAGCTAAGAAACTTTTCTGTTCGTAACTTTTGCAGCCTACCAATCTAAAAACACTAACATGTTTATTTTTTTATTTTTATTTTTTCTCTTTTTCCTTATCACAGGTTTGACTTTAATCCTGAATATTTGTCTTGTTTTCTTATCTTTCTCCTAAATCTTTGTTGTCAAAAATACTATTATTAACCAATACTTTTTCTAATATTTAAAACGAGAAAAAAAAAGTCTCCCATGAAATTGAACATTTCCCAAATTATATTTGCATATTATCTGAACTCAAAAACACACGGCTTTTTTTTTCTCTAAAGTATGTATTACTTCTAGCTAGTCTAAAGTTAATACATAACCCTAAAGGTATTACTTCTTAACCAGATTTTTAAACAAGTTAAAAATAACCAGACTTTTTCAATTTGATAAAAGTTCCATTATAGCATATTTATTTTGGGGTGGAGCTGGAACGGTCGAACATCCCAGCTCGACCTAGATAAAGGCAAAAAGTATCCATGCATTAACATCTTCAAGTAATATCCTAACCTGGGAATGGGGCAACGGACTTATACTAAGTAGATATTAATGTCCTTCTCACCTTTTTATTTTCTTTTCTTTTCTTTTATTTTCTTTTATTTTTTTCTCAATGAAGATAATGCATGTGGATGTGTTATCGGCAGCTCCAGTAACTCTCGCTTCTCCTTTTTTGTCCTTCAGTCCTCATTTCCAATGAATGGTTTTTCTGACAAAGTGTGAAGAAAAAGCTGCTTTCCAGGTTGGCAGTACTTTGTAAAGAGTAGCCTGAGATGTCGGAAAATTTCTATTTCTATGTCTATCCTTGTGGTCGTGTCACTAGTAAGGGTGCTGGAGGTAAACATTTCATCTGGGCTGACGTTACCCGCCTGATAGTCAGGGACCCGAACCTTGGATTAACCACTAAGGAGGCTGTCCTATCAGCAGTTGCAAAGTACTGGGGTTGGTGAATGGATTCTGGACCATACAGTAGTTTCTGGTAGGGCCTCTCGATGCCATACTTGTGGGTAATTGTTACGGCTTCACCTTATCATATGCTACAAAAAAAAAAAATTCACCTTATCATGTGCTACAAAAAAAAAATTTTCTTGTCTTTTCCTCTCTTATTTTCCCTCTCTGTTCTGCTCCAACCAAGTCTACCGACCTGCTTCATAAACCCCAAAACCTCAACAATCATGAAAAATCTCCAAAAAAGAAACACAAATAACCCTAGAACCCCATCCTCCAACGTAGACCCCTACTACCAGATCTCCTTATCCTTCTCCAACATCAGGGGTCTACGTTCCAACCTTCCAGAGGTTAAAACACAATTACAGGAGACGAAACCGAACATATTCTTTCTAAGTGAAACTGGCATAGGGCAAACCACTTCTCTAGACGAATTCATAGTTAAAGGATACTCTAACTTAGCATCTAAATCTGACCCCCAAGATCGCCATTGGTATGGAATATGTGCCTACATTAAAGATGGCTTTCCATGTGGTAGGGATATCTCCAGAGAAGACCCTAATTTACCTTATATGTGCACTAGCTTACACCACTGCATTTATATTTGCCCTCTATCGCCCCCACAACAGTGGGGTTACTATCTTTAAGAGCATATCTGAGAAAATTGACCACATCCTGTCTGCTCACCCTTCGGCTAACATTCACATTTGCGGTGACTTCAATGTCCATAATGTGGAATGGCTGACCCACTCAAATAAAACCGATGACGAGGGGAGATTTTGTCATGATTTTGCCATTGCCTATGACCTCACTCAGATTGTTCACGAACCCACTCGTGTGCCTGATACTACTAGTCAATATGCAAGCCTTCTAGACCTTTTCCTCACAACTTCCCATGAGCTGTATTCATCCTCTGACCACTCTGTTGTAGCAGTTAAGATAAAAATGAAATGTAATAAGTCTTCAGACGTACCTCTCCACTGTACTGTATATCGCTACTCTATGGCTGACTGGGATAGCTTCCATACATTCATATCTGACCTACCTCTGCATTCCATGTTTAAAAAGGATGTGTCCTCTCTAGTATCAAACCTGACCGAATGGTTAATTGTAGGCATAGACTGATTCATACCATCTAAAAATTTCCAACAAAAACTTAACAGCCAGCCATGGTTTTCCCCTGAATGTGCTGCTGCCAGCGCGCACAGAAATCACTTTTTCCATAGCTCCCAACGTAATAGATGTACTGAGACTAAAGCTGCTTTCAGGATTGCCAACAACCACTGTAAAAGAGTAATAAAAAATGCAAGAAAGTTGTATGCTCAGTCTGTTAAATCCAAAGTAGCTGAGCAGCGGCTTGGTTCCCACCAGTTCTGGCAAATAGCAAACAGGATCTAGAACAGAAGCATGCGTTCTATCCCCACTATCATCAATGGACCTGAGGTCATCTCGTCAGCATCAGACAAGGTCAGACTATTTGCCAAGAACTTTGCAGCTAATTCTACCCTATGCGACAATGGCCATCACCTTCCTGTATTTCCTCCTATAACAGACAACATGCTATGAAACATACAAATATCTGTGCGTGAGGTCGCCAAGCTAATCAAGAACCTTGATTCCAGTAAAGCAACTGGCCCTGACGGCATTCCAGTTATAATGCTGAAAAAGCTCCAACCAGAACTTGTCCCCATACTTACAAAACTGTTTAAGCATTGCCTTAAGGAGAAGTGCTTTCCAACACCCTGGAAAACCTCATCAGTATGCCCTGTATTTAAGAATTCAGGTCAAAAGTCATCTCCCTCTCAGTACAGACCAATAAGTCTCCTGTGTGTCATGAGTAAGTTGCTGGAATCCATATTAAATAAAGAAGTAGTCAACCACCTCAACAGAAACAACCTTCTTAGTAAACATGCAATATGGTTTCCACTCTGCAAGATCTACAGCAGATGTGCTAACGGTTATATCACATAGGATTAGTAAATCTTTTGACAAAGGTTTTCTTGACATATCAAAGGGCTTTTTTTTTTTTTTTTTTTACAAAGGCATCACCACATTATCAAGGCCCAGAGGCCACTCAAGGATAAGGGTTAAAGAGTGTACAGTAGAAGTTGGTCAATATAGTAATCGTTAGTAATGAAAATTTGGTAAATTTAATAACTTATATGGAACGGCTCATCAAGAACTTATTTACTTTAGACTTGAACACAACCATATTGTAGTCAGCCAGAAAGCAGGAAAACGGAAGACAATTCCACAGGCGTGCAGTTCTAAGAAAGAAGCTTTGTTCATGGAATCTACGTTTAGGTTTAGGCACAGATAAAGAGTGGGGGAAATTATTGATAGTGTTTACAGCTAGACGAGTGTTTCTTGTGAAAGTTTGGCGAGGGGGGACCATAGATTGAAGCTCAGTTGAACACTTTCCATGAAAATAACGATACATCAGAGACAAACTCGCAACATCTCTTCTGTGAGATAGAGGTTGCAAGGAGGAGAAAAGGACATCTCCTACGAGGCTACGAAGTCTATTTTGAACTCTATCAAGGCAGGACAAGTCCTTTCTAGCAGCTCCTGCCCAGATGTGGCAACAGTATTCCATCCTTGGACGTACCTGGCTCTTATATAGATAGAGAATAGCATCAGCAGTGAGATATCTACTGGATCGATAGAAAGATCCCACCATTTTTCCAGCGGCCTTGGCAACAGATTTGATATACGTGTTCCATTTAAGATCAGGAGTAATGGTCAAGCCCAGAAGCTTGTCAAAACTTGAGGCCTCCTGAAGACGAGAGCCATTCATTTCAATTGATGACAAATGTGGATTAGAATGTTGATGATGTAAAGAGAGAAGCTTGGTTTTAGATGCATTAAAAGTAACCAGCCACTCCTTTCCCCATTGTACTACGTGCTCAAGATCAGAGGAGAGAGAATTGGAGAGAACTTGGTCGTTTACTGTCTTAGTTGTGCTACCATAAATGGTAGTGTCGTCAGCATAAATGTCTACAAATGATGTAAGGATATGATTTGGAAGATCATTAATGTAGATCAGGAAAAGAGTTGGGCCCAGGATGGATCCCTGAGGGACACCGGCATTAATACTGTGAGCTTCTGATTTTTGCCCCTCAACTACTACTCTTATGAACCTATCAGAAAGAAATGATTTAATAATTGAGAAGACTTTTCCAGCTATACCATAGCTAGCGATCTTATGAAGTAAACCTTTATGCCATACCCTATCAAAGGCTTTAGATATGTCAAGAGCAATTGCCCTAGAAAGATTGCCACCGTCGAGAGATTTGCTAATCCTATGCGATATAACTGTAAGGACATCTGCTGTAGATCTAGCAGAACGGAAACCATATTGAGTGTCACTAAGAAGGTTATTTTTGTTGAGATGTTTGATTACTTCTGTATTTAACACAGATTCTAGCAACTTACTCAGGACGCACAGGAGACTTATTGGCCTGTACTGAGAGGGGGATGAACGATCACCTGAATTCTTAAATACAGGGCATACTGATGAGATTTTCCAGGGAGACGGGAAACTATTCTCCTTAAGACAACGTTTAAACAGTTTTGTAAGTATGGGCGCTAGTTCAGGTTGAAGTTTTTTGAGTACTATAATTGGAATACCATCAGGGCCAGTTGCTTTACTCGAATCAAGGTTTTTGATTAGCTTCGCAACATCACATACAGATATACGTATATCACATAGCGTGTTTTCTGATACAGGAGGAAATATTGGGGGTTGGCGGTCTTGGTCGCAAAGGGTAGAATTAGCTGCAAAGTTCTTGACAAAGAGTTTGGCTTTGTCTGATGCTGACGAGATTACCTCAGGTCCATTGATAATAGTTGGGATGGAGCACACGCTTCTATTCAGGATTCAGTTTGTAATTTGCCAAAACTGGTGGGAACCAAGCCGCTGCTCAGCTACTTTGGACTTAACAGATTGAGCATACAACTCTCTTGCGTTCCTTATTACTTTCTTACAATGGTTGCTGGCAGTCCTGAAAACGGCTTTAGTTTCCATACATCTATTACGTTTGAAGCAGTGGAAAAAGTGATTTCTGTGCGCAATGGCAGCAGCACATTCTGGAGAGAACCATGGCTGGCTGTTAGGTTTTTGCTGAAACTTTTTAGAGGGTATGAAATGGTCAATACCTACAATTAACCATTCAGTTAGGTCTAATACTATAGAGGACACATCCTTTTTAAACATGGAATGCAGAGGTAGATCAGATATAAATGTACGGAAGCTATCCCAGTCAGCCTTAGTGTATCGATATACTGTACGATGAAGAGGTACGTCTGGGGACTTATTACATTTCATTTTTATCTTAATTGATACAACAGAGTGGTCGGAAGATCCAAGAGGTGACAGAACAGAAACTGAACATAGTTCAGGGCAAGTTGTGAGAAAAAGGTCTAGTAGGCTCGCATACTGGCCGTCATTATCGGGCACACGGGTAGGTTCCTGAACAATCTGAGTGAGGTCATAGGCAATGGAGAAATCATGACAGAACCTCCCCTCATCATCGGTCTTGTTTGAGTGGGTCAACCATTCGACGTTGTGAACATTGAAGTCTCCACATACGTGAATGTTAGCTGAAGGATAAGTAGAAAGGACTTGGTCAATTTTCTCAGATATGCTTTGAAAGATAGTAACTCCGCTGTTGTGGGGGCGATAGAGAGTAAATATAAATGCAGTAGTGTGAGCTAAAGCAACCCGGAAGCACATATAGGGTAAGTTAGGATCTTCCCTGGAGATAAGGGACTACTTCACAAGATTTCCAGCTACGGTATTACTGGAAATGTTTTCTCAATCATTAAATCATTTCTCTCTGATAGGTTCATAAGAGTAGTGGTTGATGGGCAGAAATCAGAGGCCCACAGTATTAATGCTGGAGTCCCCCAGGGGTCCATCCTGGGCCCAACTCTCTTCCTGATCTACATCAATGATCTCCCAAAACACATACTTAAATCATTCGTTGACATCTATGCTGATGACACGACCATCTATGGCAACACATCAAAGGCTGTAAATGACAAAGTTCTCTCTAATTCTCTCTCCTCTAATCTTGAGCCCGTGGTACAATGGGGGAAGAGGTGGCTGGTCACTTTTAATGCATCCAAAACCAAGCTTCTATCTTTACATCATCAACGCTCTGATCCCCATCTGGCATCAATTGAAATGGATGGCTTTCGTCTTGGGGAGGCTCCATGTTTTGACAAGCTTCTGGGCTTGACCTTTACTCCTGATCTGAAATGGAACATGTACATCAAATCTGTTGCCAGGAATGCTGGGAAAATGGTGGGATATCTCACTACTGATGCAATTCTCTATCTGTATAAAAGCTAAGTACGTCCAAGGATGGAGTACTGCTACCACATCTGGGCAGGAGCTGCTAAAAACAGCCTATCCTGCCTTGACAGAGTACAAAATAGACTTTGTGGTTTGGTGGGGGATGCCCTTTTCTCTTCCCTGCAGCCTCTCTCCCACAGAAGAGACGTTGTGACCCTGTCTTTGTTTTATCGTTATTTCCATGGCAAGTGCTCGTCTGAGCTCCAACTTCTCGTCCCCCCCTCGCCAATTTTTCACGAGAAACATCCGTCTGGCTGAAACTACTGTCAAAAATTTTCCCCACTCTTTATCTGTGCCTAAATCCAAACGTAGATTTCATGAGCAGAGTTTCTTTCTCAGAAGTGCACGATTGTGGAACTCTCTTCCGTTCGCCTGTTACCCACCTGACTACAACTTGGATGTCTTCAAATCCAACATAAACAACTTCCTGACAAGTAAGACACTTAAGTAAGACACTTTATTAAATCTCCAATACTAATGATTACTACAATACTAGCTCATTGATTACTGTACACGCAATAACCCTTATCCCTGAATGGCCTCCGGGCCTTGATAAGTGGTGACCCCCATGTAAAAAAAAAAAAAATAAATAAAAAAAATAAAATCCTACCTAAGAATTCTACCTTCAAACTCCTTAGCCTAACATTTGCAGGCAATATAAATGAATACATAGAGGACATTGCAAATGAGGTGGATTCCCTCTATCAAGCTAGAAGCCAATTCCCATCTGAGAGTATTCTGTACCTCTACAAGGCCACCATTCGCCATGCATGGAATATTGTTGTCACATGTGGCATCTACCACTAGCCCCCCTCTCTTGGATAAGTTCCAAAAAAAAATTGTCAATCTAATTAGTCCCACTTTATCAACCAAACTCCAGCCCCTGCCCCATCACCGCAATGTTGCATTTCTGTGTCTGTTTTACAAATATTTTAATGGAATGTGTTCTGATGAACTCGTTGCACTTGTGCTCCCTCATCATACATATCCCGACAAACCCGCTAAGCAGTAAGATCTCACCCCTTTACTGTATCATTTTTGACGTTTCACATTCACTTCTATGATAAATATACGTACACTATACCAGCTTTATTTATTTTTCTGTGAAGGAGTGAGATGTTATTGCTAAGCGGGTTTGTCGGGAATATATATGGCGAGGGGGTACAAGTGCAACGAGTTCATCAGAACACATTCCATTAAAATATTTGTAAAACAGACACAGAAATGCAACATTGCGGTGATGGGGCAGGGGCTGGAGTTTGGTTGATAAAGTGGGACTAATTAGATTAACAATTTTTTTTGGAACTTATGTTACACATAAAAAATGATATACATGAAAAGTAATTATAAAATGCTAAATAGATGTGGGAGGCTGGTATATGGTTCTGCAGAATAGATTTCCACATAGGAGTCAAAGAGTCGGAGTCGGGAGTCGGGGTCGGGAGTCGGAGTCGGAGATATCAAAGGAGTCAAAGTCGGAGTCAGAGTCGACATCCTAGTAATTCTAGGAGTTGGAGTCGGAGTCGGACTTTAACCATCCGACTCCGCAACCCTGTTTTTTAGTGTGTGAGTGTATAAAAATAAAGGAAATTTTCAGACGTTCTTCAAAACTTTCTTTGAATAAAGTAATAAAGTTTCAACAGCCGCGAACAAGAGGACAAAAATTCTTTTGTTCGGCTGTAGTATTACTTAGTAGTAATTTTTTAATTGAAGGGGAAAAATGTTATCAAAACTAAAGCAAAATATTCAATGTAATTTAAGTTAAGACTTACAACAACGAATAATCTGTTCGTCCGAAGCAACAATTTTTTTTTTTTTTTTGAGCCAGTTGATCTTTGTAATTCCAGTAGGAGTCGATTTATATGTAAATTAGCTTAACTCTCGTTCGATCTCGCAGGAAGATCTCTTCTCTGTTCCAAAAGTAACAGCAACTTTTCACTTTTTCTCCTACACATGAGAATTAAGGAAACCTCCAGAACTAACTATTAAAAAAAAAATCTTTTTCGCGATATTTTTTCTTGTCGTGGTGCGCGCTTACGTCTGGGTGCGTATTTTTAATACGCCGGCCTATTTTTTATTTGTAAAAGTTCTCACTAACGTTGCATGGTGGCAAACAAACAGAACTACTGACCTTGTGCTAAAAATACTAACCACCCGTTTCCCTATTTCGAACTTTAAAGAAAGAAATCTAAATTCAACCCTTTTTTTTTTTCATTAAACAAAATAGGAGAAACTTAATTTGTTGTGATTCATTCAGTAAGGATTAGGCACCGCCAAAAATGGCCGAAAAATCAAGTTGTTGTTGTTTTTTAAAATGAAATTACATTTATTAAAATCCATTATTTCTGAGTAACTTTTTTTTCCAGAAAGATAAAACCCTGAATTTTATCATATAGAAAACAGAATAATGTAAAACTTTTTCTACTATTTTTAATTAAATTTTAAATGTTAAATTTTCCCAAAAAGTCACCTTGTCTTGCACAAAAAACGTACATAAATATTTAAAAAAAAAAAAGGTTTTGGAAATAATTAATTTATTTATTTGTTGTAAGATTTAGGATGATTTTCTATGAGAATATGCAAAAATATTATAATATAAGTACCTGGATTTCAAATAATTCCACTTATTCATATAGGCAACCAGTTACTTCGCGTCGATCTAGAGTCTATCGACAATGTTTACGTTTGTATTTGATAAAAAGCAAACTATGGAAGACCAAACAGGCCAAAAAAACTTATTTTTCAGTGACGAAAATTTCAACATATTATTAACGCTGAGGCTGGCCAGTGCCAGATGGGTGACCATTTGTATGAGTTTGGTTTTTAATGTGTATGTGTGTGGGGGCCAGGCTCCCCAAAATGGGGGGGGAATTTAAAGCAGAATAAAAAAGAATTATTTCAGCGCGTTTGGTCCACCGTAGTCGAAAGGCGGCAAACGTTTTCAAACGGAATCGAAAAAATGATGCTATTTTTAACACAAAGGGCACAATATTTATCGAATTTTTTTTTGTATCGATTCTTCAAAGCATGCCCTGTTTAATAATGGTCATGCATTATTCGGCTTGCTAAAAAAAATTGTTAATTTATTTATAAAAGATTTTTAAATGGCTTTTTTCGTATAAATATTAAAAAAAAAATTTTTTTGTTTTGCTTAACATATTCACCGAATTTCACACTTCAAAACTCAAAAGCGGGATAATTAAACACAATCGAAGTTCTGATATTCAGACGTCAAAATAAGGTATGCAAACAATTTTTTGTTTTAATCTATAATTCTGTCCCTTACAACAACACAATATGTTGTGTTCAGTTTCAGATGATTATTTTAAGCATATCTGTACCCCCTCAAAACAAGGGGGGGTTTGTAAGCAAAAAAATATATATATATAAATATCGTTTATGAAAAATAAGTACACTGTTATAAAGTTCATTCTTCTCTTAATAATCGCTGAAAATTTCGTATTGATTGGATAATTACCTGATTTTTGATAGATTTTTAAAAAGACGGTCCGTCAAAAAGTACTTACCTGAATCCCCCCGTTTTGGCGGTGCCTAATTTAATTCTATTCATTTGAACCGCGACTGTTGTAACTACGATTTCATAAATACAACATGTCTGCTGCCATTCGGGGCCTACGCCGGGGAGGGGGGGAGTTGACACTTTGACGCGGCCAGTCAAAGCTCTCAGCAGCAGTTCTTCAAACACTCAGAAAGTTTTTCACAAACAGTCTTTTTCAGGGCTAACCTTCCGAAAGTTTTTCATCCTTCGCTGCCTGAACTCTGCACTCTGAGACGCCTCCGAGATTGACCGAATTTTGGGATCGTCGCTAAAATCCGTTTTTTTAGGTAACAAATTAAAAGGGACAAAAAAAACATGTAAGGCAAATTTTCTGGAAATGGGAAACTAAAGAAATGAGCAAATGAAGTACAGACCAGAAATTCGGATTAAAATGATCCGAATTTTATTAAGAGAAAATAAAATGTTATTGTTGCTTTTATTTTCCAAAGCTCGGGTTTAAAAAACTATTGTGAAGTGAGAACAAAAGACGTTTGCCTGAACTAATAGAAAATACTAGAGAGTACACAGCAAGGGGAGACAATTAGACAACATAGTAAACACAAAATACGAAAGTTTTAATATTACGACATTCTTCCCTTCTATATATATATAATATTCCTAGGGGATTGGACAAAAGACACCGGACAAAACCCACCAGCTAAATTAAAGCAAAAACAGATAAAATCCCAAATGAATTAAAAACATTAAAATCACTTTTTATATATTTTTTTTTAATTCAATTAAATTTAGGAAAATTAGACACCGGGGAACTACTTTGGCAAGGTCTGAAAATTAAGCATCTACGGAATAAATATCAGTTGAAGATAGAGTTTAAGACCATTCTAAAAGACAATATAGTTTTAAATAGAATTCAAGTGCCTCCACAGAAATGTACATATTTTTAACTATGTATTCTTGTTTGAAAGCAAGTATGTCTATTTTTCTAAGTTAGGTACGTGTTCTAAAGAGATTTTGACGAAAATTTCTGGGGGTGTCGCCAAAACTCGTCTTTTTGGGAAACGATTGGGGTAAAAAAAGAGAAAATAATATCATGCAACAACACAAAGAGAAATAAAAGGTAATTAATTGAGACCCTGTAAACTGTTAGAATTATAAATGTTTATTTAAAGAAAAAGGTGGCTGGTTGCTTTGAATTCCCAAAAGCTTGTAAAATAAAATTTACTAAGTAACAAATAGAGAGAAAAAAAAGGGAGAAAAAATCAAAAACAAAAAGGCATTCAATATAAAAAGGAAAAAAGGCAACTGGGCAAAAATTCACATTAAAATGGTCTCTCAAAAGGGAGACTTTTCAAAATATAGAAAATGTTCTTAATATCAAAGGCTTACTTGAAGTCTGAATGAAAAGAGAATAAACATTTCAAAACAGGGAGTCCTTTAAGACGTGGGTTTTCACAAATAAACGAACCTTCAAAGGTTTTTTTTAAAATGTCTCTCTCGCCCGAAATAGGGTTCCAAACAAATGGTCCACTCTCCTTTTCATGAAGGGTTGTCAGTGTCTCTCTCTCTCTCTCTCTCTCTCTCTCTCTCTCTCTCTCTCTCTCTCTCTCTCTCTCCTTATTTCTCCTTTCTTCGGAGTAGGCAGTTTACTCAAAAATTCCGACACTGTTCTTATAGTTGGGCTCTCTACCCAACGTTTAAATAAGATGAAATTTATCGACGGCACGTCGAATGTTCTTCTTTGAAAGGGAGCTGCCTACAAACACTTCAATACATTCCTTAAAAAAAAGGCACTCCACTGTCAGAAAAGGATAAAAAAATATACAAAATACGTTGCCGAAAAACGGTCAGCAACGGAGTCTAAAGGATGCTTCTTCCAAGATGGCCAACCTCCAAACTGATTTTTTTTAAAAGGGCACATAAAACGGGGCATTCCACAAGGATCCTGATTGGCCAATGGCCAAGGGCAAAAAGGAGGAAGAACGGACAGGTCGTTTCAAATTGGGAGAGAGAGATAGAGAAAGAGAGAGAGAGAGAGAGAGAGGTAAAGAGGGAGATGGGGCGAGAGAGAAGCGCACACACTCACAGGTCAGTTAAAGGCCGACTACTAGATACGTGTACCGGGCAAAAAGGGAAGGGATTCACAAAGCCAGCGAGTCAGTCGCTCAAGGCAGCCCATCTCCCACCCCACTTGCACCGTGTGATGGCGACAAGAATCTTTAAAGTAAAATTTCGGAAAATTTTTCTCGTATTATCTTTTACAATTATTATATTAATAAAAAAAGTAAAAAAGTAAAATTCTATTACGAGAATTAATTCATCATAATAAATTTCAGTTTAATCATAAATACGTCAGTGATTATAAAATTTTGTTAATAGTTTGAAAAAAAATTTGACAGAAATTCGGCAGTATTTAAACTGTCGAATAGAAAGCCACTTAAATAGTATTTGAGGTGTAGCGCTTAGTACCCATTTAAAATTATATCTCCCGATATGATAATCATAAATCTGTTTACAGTCGATTTTAATTCCGTACTTGCTTAATGTTTCTACAATTCCAAAATTACTTAATTTTCTGTTGCTAATTTTCCGTTGTATCAGGCGGCACACCTGAGGGGGCGGCATTGTGAGAAGGTAAAAATAGAAAGTAGAAAAAATAAATAAAAATAAACAAAAGTTAACAAAAAATATGAAATTTTATACCAAAAAGGTTGTAAAAAATCGGAATTTTGGGGGGGTGGGGGTATCGGAATCAGAAAAAATGTGTCCCTATTTTCTGAGCGTCAGAGGGGCGGCATGGGGGGTGGCATGGGGGCGGCATTTTGAGATGGTAAAAGGGGAAAATCGAAAAAAATGCTAACAAAAAATCTGAAATTTTATATCGAAAAGGTTGTAAAAAATGGGAACTTTTGTAGTTATTGGAATCGCAAAAAGGTGTCCCTATTTTGCAAGCGGCATATGTCAGGGGGCGGCATTTTGAGAGAGTAAAAATAGGAAGTAGAATAAATAAATAAAAATAAACGAAAGCTAACAAAAAATATGAAATTTTATACCAAAAAGGTTGTAAAAAATCGGAATTTTGAGGGGTATCGGAATCAGAAAAAATGTGTCCCTATTTTCTGAGCGTCGGGGGGGGGCGGCATGGGGGCGGCATGGGGGCGGCATTTTGAGATGGTAAAAGGGGAAAATCAAAAAAATGCTAACAAAAAATCTGAAATTTTATATCGAAAAGGTTGTAAAAAATTGGAACTTTTGTAGTTATTGGAATCGCAAAAAGGTATCCCTATTTTGCGAGAGTCATATGTCAGGGAGCGGCATTTTGAGAGAGTAAAAATAGAAAGTAGAAAAAAATAAATAAAAATAAACAAAATCTAACAAAAAATCTGACATTTTATACTGAAAAAGTTGTAAAAAATCGGAAATTTTTGAGGTATCAGAATCAGAAAAATGTGTCTCTTATTTACGAGCAGCACATGCCAGGGGCGGCATTTTGAGAGGATAAAAATAGAAAATAGAAAAAATATATAAAAGCTAACAAAAAATCTTAAATTTTATACCGAAAGTTTGTAAAAATCTGAAGTATTGGAGGTATCGGAATCGGAAAAATGTGTCCCTATTTTACGATTCCAAAACCGATTCTTTTAAATTTTTAATTTAATTTTTCATTATTGGTACTAATTATAAATATTTATTATTTTTAAATTATCCCTAAAACTAAAATGAGAATAACCTCAGAATACGATGTAAATTTATTTTATTTGTAAAACAATTTTTAAAATTGCATAAATTCTCTATGTAACCTTTCAAAGAAAGCAGTTGCTTTACATGTTCTGAAAAATGTTGAAAAATTAAACAGCAACAGTCTTTGCAGCCCACGGCGATCGTAAGATCCCCCCCCCCCGCATTTGATAATCTGTTAACCTTAAAAATTCCAAAAGCCCTCAAAATATTTATTTTCATGGAACTAATGTTAGACTGCAGCTATTAGTCCTAGATTTTCATCGTATTACAGTACTCGTCAAAGAAGACCAAAGATTTTTCAAAACAATTATATAATTTTCTTCGGATTAATGTTTCCCTTCAGATTAATGTTTACATACTTATTATTATTGAAAAGAAATTGTTAAATTAAATTAACTGGCTACGTAATTGTATACGTAGCCAGTTAATTTAACAATTTCTTTGCAATAATAATTGAATATTATTATAATAATAATTGAAAGTTCTTTTCAATAATAATATATGACTTGGGTGCCATGAGCTAGAATCGAAATCGAAACACAACTCTCCACCCACATTCCCTAGCCTCTGAACCACTAATAAAATAAAGACTGGGTACGCAAATAAAAGAAACCAAATATTTTTTCAAAACAAAAACTTATAATTCAAATTATAAAAAATGTTAAATTAAATGAATTAGCTACACAAGCAAATATAATTATAAATTTAAATGAGAACATTTGAAAACCTGAAAATGTTCTGAAATGTTCTGAAATGTTCTGAATCATTTTTATTTACTTTTTTGTCGTTGTTGTTAAAGTCCGAATTTTCGCCAAATAACATGGATGTATAGTCCGATGTAGTTTTCTTTTCTTTGTCTTCATAATGTTATTATTAAGAGGTCGAACCCTCCAAAGAGAAAAAACGTCTTGTATCGGTGCTTTTTTTTAAATCCGTGTGTGTAATCGCTCGGTTTTCAGAAATTTGTTGTTGTTAATAACGTTTCAACTCTTTTAAAAATAGTTTTAATATATTTTAAATAAATGTATTTATGAATGGCAAATAAGGCTGTAAATTTATTTTTTGTGAGAGAACTGTCGCAAGGCATCAAGTCGGTTGAAAATTTACAAACAGATTTTTCGCGCCTTTTTTTTCGGCAAAGTTATCAATGACTCTATCAAAATTCACTTCCTCGACAAGTTCCCTCTCTATTGAGAGGATTGCCAAGTCTGTAAGTCTTGTCTGGCTCATTGCTGATCTATTTTTATGAGCTTCAGTTTTGAGAAAGAGCGCTCACAGCTAGCAACGCTAATAGCTCTGGTGAGGAAAATTCTCAGCAAGATCACAATATTAGGGACGGAATCCCCAAGTTGGTATCTTTGTATAAAGTTCAAAAGTTAAAGAGGTCCATCGATTTTGTCTTTTTCTGAAGCTTTTACAACATACTGTAACCTCTTCCTTTCAGCAAAGAATTACTCTTTTTCTATATCTTCGTCAAATCCACCAAGCTGACAATCATAATTATCATCAAGCAGATTTGACGGTATAAGAAAAGCGTATTTATTTGCAAGATTGTGAACTTGTTGAAATCTGCAAGATATTTCTTCAGTCAAACTCAGTATCAAAACTCAACGCTGCATCAGTCAATCCTTCACCATCCATTCGTTTCTTTTTGCGAATACGACGCTCCATGCTTATCCCCATTTCAGAGCAGAGTGTTTTTGACTCGTCTATTGCAGTGTCCACTATCTTTTCTCTATTCTGAAGAAGGAAATCTTTCAACGCCGTCAGCCTGACAGAACTTTGTTGCAGATCCAGCCCTTTTTTTTAAAGATATTTCTGGGCATCATTGATTTCTGGGAGAATAGTTTTCCAAAGGTTCAGAAATAAAAGAAACGGAAACGATAGTACCGAGTTGAGAATTAAAGATGCATCTGATCTTGTGGTTGCATTTTCTCCTTCTGTGAGCTGTTCCAGGGCAATGACGACTCCCAATATTTTTTTTATCACAACATCTACAGCATCTGCTCGACTACTCCATCTTAGTATCCACAGTCCGTTTGATACTTAGACCGGTCAACTGAATCAAGATGTCCCAGCGATATGTAGATTCAGAAAAGAACGAGAATAACCGGTCCAGTGTGCCAAAAAATGTAACAGAGTGAACCGCTACTGAAGCTGCACGCACACAAGCCAGATTTAGTGAATGGTTTGTGCATGGCACAAGTAGAGCTTTTGGGTTGATTTCAGAGATTCGTTTCTGCACACCCGATCGGTGACCTGCCATAACAGCGGCATTGTCAAATGCCTGGCCAATACAGTCACCAATCTGTATCTCATCATTCTCCAATTCTCTCAAAATGAGTTCAGAAATTTCCTCCGCGCTTTTACCCTTTGTTTCGATGAAGCGGAGAAACGACTCCTTCACCGTCACTTCATTTCTGTCAACTTTCACGTAGCGCAACACCTCACTCATCTGGTCCTTGTGAGATACATCGGGAGTACTATAAAAAATTATACAAAAATATTTGCTTTTCTTTATCTGATCGATAATTTTCTTTCTGACCTGCTTTGCTAAAATGCTCACAAACTCATTTTGAATTTCTGGTGACAGATAAGAAATAGTGAATTTCTTCCCTAGGTTAACTTTAACCAAATGTTCATGGAGTACAGGGTCATATTTAGCCAATAGATTTACCAATTCCAAGAAATTTCCTTTGTTTTCTTGACCCCTTTCATCATTATGGATGTCTTCCCGGTGACCTCGTAGCGCCAGATTCTGCTTGGCGAGAAATCTGATAATGTCCAGCAATCTAGCTAGGATTTCTCGCCACTTCTTTGTTTCTTTCTCAATGATATTTTGCTCAACTTTATCAACTACCTTTCCTTCAGCAAGGCGGATCTCTAGCTCCTTCCAGTCAAGAAACGCCTGAGCATGAGATGTGCTTGCTTCATGTTCATGTACTTTTGGATTTAATTTCCACCAATTCTTGAAACCCACATCAGCAGAAAAACTCGAGAGTCCAATTGAAAATAGTCTGCAGCAGAAGCAAAATAAGGCTTCTCTGGCAGGAGAATACACCATCCAAGTTCGCAAACTTTTCTTACCGTTCCGGCGCCGCAATACCTGATAGAACCAGTTTTTTGTTAGCTTTCTAACGTCGCCTTTTGTTTTTGTCCCTGGTCGCACTATTTCCTTGAATTCATGATCAAGGTGCTGCACAGCGGCAGATCCCTGCCGAACAAGCATAGCGCGAATTTCATGACTAATCTCAATAGGCCATAGACCAACATCTGTAAAATCGGTCGCGACAACCAGTGATTGCCTTTCCAATTCTTCAACTTCACGCGCATCATCATTGGCAGTTGTTGATGTATCAACGCGGGCAATGTCGACTTCCGAAGTAACAGTATCAACGTTAACTTCATCTTCGGTTTCAGCAAGATTTTCGACTTTCGTTTCCGCCATTTCGGCCATAGAAGTCTTTTTGATGAATTTCAACAGCGTGCCTTTATTCTTGTTTTCTTCTTCTTTTGTTTTTCGCTTTTTACGGAATGCCGCACCACTCTCCTGAATTCTCTTCATTTTAAAATTCACGTAAATATTCTGAAAAAAAATTTAAATACTATTTTAAAAAATAGCACGCTATTTCTCTGCATAAGCACCTTTTGTGTTGTTCCGTAATAGTACCACAAAAGGTGAGATACCCCCCCATAAAATCTTAGATGCCTATCCCTAAAAATACATATATACTTAGAGAGCGAGACCCGTCACTACCCCCCTTCCCGTAAAATAGAAACTTACGGGGAAATAAATGATTCAATTAACTTTTATAGCCAATAGGAACATTTATTTGTTGTATATTTTATTTTTTGCACCCTTTCAAATCTCTTTGTATTGTAAAACAAACCCCAAAACTAATTAAACTAATAAGTAAATATTTTTCAAAGTATTTCCTTATTTAAAGAATGTTATAGAAAAATACAAGGAATGGTCATCTTCACTAAAGTCGTACGCAAGATGACGGCCGCAAACGGATGTAAAAAATTGAAGGAAACGCAAATTTTAGCGAAACGAAATTTAGCGAGTTGACTGCACAATCTAGCAAGCAAAAAACAACAGCTGATAATAACAACTAATAATTTTAATTTGTAAATATTCTGTACTTGTTATGAATATCTTAATAATAAAATAAAATAATTAAGAAATTTTTTTTTGTTTCACATAACATTTTAATAAATACAAGATACCATAAAAATTGAGTTTCATGGACTTTTCTCTGCATACGTACCAAAATAAAACAATCAAATGAAAAATAAAACAAACAGAATCAAATGAAACAACTAAAAAATAATATAATCTTCCAGAATATCAAACAAAGCAATTTTAATGTCTGTTTTTAGTTAAGAATAAAAGTAGTATTAAAAAATGTAAATAAATAAATTAAAAACTGAAAACAAATTATCTAGTAAGGTAAAAACGTAACTTAGCTTGCCTTTGGTAACATTTGTTTCGTTCATTTTTTAAAATAAAGCGAAAAGCAGTTTCTTGTTTTTTTTTTTTGTCATTATGCAGAAAAAGGACGATGAAATTCAATTTTTACCGTATCTTTTGTATAATCTCATGTAAAACTACAGTATGGTTGAAAAAAAAACATTTCTTATTCATTTCATTTCATTATTAATATATTCATAACAAGTACAGAGTAGTTAAAAATTAAAACACGTTTATTATTTTACATTAAGTACAAACACTATAACTTATCCAGCTATGTAGAAGAGTAACTTATATTACCCTTGCTAATATTTATTTATTATATATTTGTTGTTTGAGACATTTTCGAATCTGTGTTGCTTGCAAAACAAGCCCCAAAATCACGTAAATTTCCTATTAAAACCTCCAAAATGGTTTTAAAAATGTGTGAAATGTCGGATATTTTCTCGTGTTCTCACGTAACTAAATAAAAGCTTTAAAATAAGTTAAAATACTAAAAAGTTATCCAGCTCGGTAGAAAACGAACACTTAGAAAAATCAATTATCGGTTTTAAAACAAAAGTAAATAAGTAAAAATATTTTGTTAAATATATTTTTAAGAAAAAAAGGCCAAATTCTAAAATGAAGCCTCTTTTTGTTGTAAAAAAAGGCCCTTCAAAAATGCCAAATTGAAAATTAAAGAAAAATTTCATACGTTGAAGATGTTAACATCTATATCTTTGCATTTTTATTTCTCTATTAATTTTGTAGTATTTTCTTAGCGATGATGAAGCAAAAACGTTAATAATGAAACCAAATCGAAAAATATACTTTGGCTCTCGCATATTTTTCTGTTTAAATTAGTTCTATGTTTAATATTAAAAAGAATAAACTCATTACATTCAAAAGTTTAAACAGTTTTAAAATCGTATCAGAAATTTAAAGAATAATTTTAATACTAATTTAATATAAAATAATTTGATGAACAATTGGTAAATTTGTAAATAAGAATATCTTGAAAAACTGTTATAATGAGAAAATTATTTTAGGAATTAAAGTGGGGAATCAGTTTCTCATATATATTTGATCTAAGATTATCACCCATTTCCAACAGAATAGAACCATTGACTAACAGAATAGCGTTTATTCTTTCTATGTAAATTTTAGATAATTATTAACGTTTCTTAGCACGCATTTATTTATCTAAATATATTTTTAAGTCTCCCTACCACCAAAATAAAATATATCGAAGAGCCTACAATTTCATAAAGAAAGACTTGACATTGCCATCGTTAAGAAAACAGTGTAAACCCAATATAGGAAACGTACACATTTTCCCAGGCTTAAATATATTTTCGCCTACTTTAATAACTATTTTTCCACTTGGGCATTTTAAAGAAACGAAAATGTTAATGTGTATGGCACTAACCTTTATTGCTGGTAGTAGGAATTAGTTTCTCTTGGGCTGATGTTCTGGTGTTCCTTAGTAATTTTTCTTATGAAGATTCAGTAGTTGAGTGTGTCAGTCTGAACTGTCATATTTTGTCAGCTAGTTTTGGCTTATATTAGAATTGGTTGGTTTAAAAGGATCATAAACAAGCCATTCTCATGGGTTTTGGTGATTTCACACCTACATGTGAATACTTGAAGAGGGCATATCAGGTTCCGATTTGATTGAAAACATTTTCTACTTAAAAAAAAAAGGAATGAATGAAAATAAAAAGAAGGAAGACCATAAAACTTTATTCAGGGCACATTTGAATAAATTTGACTTTTTTAAAAGTATGGACACAATTATTTTACGTTTATAATACATTTGAGTTTTGTTTTTAAAACTTTTACATTTATTATTTATAAATATAATAGACATTTTGGGTTTGTTTTACTATGCACATAGATTCGAAAAAACTGTCAAAAATATATAACAAATAAATGTTATCAAAGGCAAGATAAGTTACTCTTCTACCTATCTCGACAAGGTTTTAGTGTTTTTTACTCACTTAAAACGTGTAATCAGTTAGAAAAACATAGTGTCTATCGATATATGCGAAAAATGCAAATGAAATCCATTCAATATATGTTAGCGTGACATAGGGTGACATATATTCGGTGGGTTTCTAAGAGTATTTTCAATATGTATTTAGTTTTAAGTCAATTTCCCGAACTTGCCGCATTCTAAACGAAGTCAGGCGCCATTTTTTATTTTTTGACAGTTTTTCTTCGAATCTATGTGTAATAATAAAACAAACCCGAAATTGTTAATTCGATTTACTTCGCTTACTTTTCATTTTAATAAATATTCGATTAATATTACATGATATATATATACATCCACTAATATATATATATATGTTGGTAATCATGAAGAAAGAGAGAGCCTGTTTCCTCCGTTTGCCTATAGGTGGCGTTAATGTCTGTCCACCCAGTTACGGAAGCACAAAATGTATATAATGGCACCGTTGAAATAAAAATAAATGTTTTAATTTTAAACATGTTTTTTTTTTTTTTTTTTGCAAACATATTTAAGTTTTATTTTGTTTTGTTTTCGCAAACATATTTAAGTTTTATTTTCCAATTTTGTTGCTGGTTTATTTTCAAACATTTACGTTATTTTTGTTTTAATTTTAATATTTTTTTTTTTTTTTTGCCAGCATAAATTAAATGTTTTTGCTATATTTTTCTTTTAAACATATTTACGGGTACAACCGTTTTTCCGCGAGTATTTTTTACGTTCTAATAAAAAAAGTCAACGTTTTTTCTTTTATCTTTTTTTTTTATTGACCCCCCCTCTTTTTTCTTAATTTTTCTGGACTTATTTTACTTTTTCCGCGAGTATTTTTATATATATATATGTTTGAAAAGGGATATTGTAAAACCTGAATATTACTTGAAACTACTATAAAAAAAAATAAAAAATAGCGCGGTACAATAAGTGCATAAGCAAACTTTTCTAAAAGAAAAATATTTCAAAAATATTTAGTTTATGCCTGCAAAAAAAAAACAACAAAAAAAACGTAAAAACAAAAAAAAAACGTAAATGTTTGGAAAAATAAAACTTAAATATGTTTGCAAAAACAACAACAAAAAAAAACAAACGTAAATATGTTTGAAAAAAAAACAAAAAACAAACTTAAATATGTTTGCAAAAAACAAACAAACAAAAAAAAACATGTTTAAAATTAAACATCTATTTTTATTTCAACGGTGCCATTATATACATTTTGTGCTTCCGTAACTGGGTGGACAGACATTAACGCCACCTATAGTCAAACGGAGGAAACAGGCTCTCTCTTTCTTCACGATTACCTATATATATATATATATATATATATATATATATATATATATATATATATATATATATATATATATATATATATATATATATATATATATATATATATATATATATATATATATATATATATATATATATATATATATATATATAAAAGGTTAAGATTTTTTTGTTATTGGCGTTTGTTCCGCGATAAGCGTTTGTTTACATTTTTTATATATTTTTATACATTCGCTACCTTAGCTATAAGCTCTTTATTATTCATATTATATGAATGAATCGCCCTAACTTTTTGGACGCATTTAATTTAATTTTTTTACGTGCATAAAATAAAATAAAAAAAATTTTTACGTGCATAAAATAAAATAAACTAAAATAAATGTTATGCACGTAAAAACATAATTAAATTAAATTACATATATATATATATATGTGTGTGTGCATAATAGTCATTCACACACAGGACTGTTTCGCTGTTTACAGCTCATCGGTGCGGCTAAACTTTAGCAACTACTTCCAGCTAGGAACGAAATCCGACCATCTGATAGAGCGAGGGAGAAATATTTTAACAACAATTAGCAGCCTTTGGGCTGATATCACAGTGTAGTATCTGTTCTAATGATACACTTCTCCTTTTCTGTCGTCGGTCAGTATGGGGAAATCGTTCATGACTGAGAATTTTTATTTTTGTTCCTATCCAGAGTGCCCCTTTTTGTGGAGCTGGATTTTCCCCACATTAAAAACCGGCCTTGTGTCTAACTCTGCCCTCGTGGAGCGGCAAGTAAATGGGAACAATCGGCAGTCGTTGCCAAACCGACCTCAGCTCTAATTGTACACAAGATCCAATTTTAAACAAGACCATTGCTATATTCGCTTACGGCCGTTTGCCATTTTCGGCTCTCATTATGCTCAACATTATGGGAGCATTATAATAAATACGTATTTATTTTATAACTATATACGTGCATATATACATATATATGTGCATATACACATATATTTATACATACATATATACATACATACGTGCATATATATATACATATATACATATATACACACACATACACACATATAAATACGCATATATACATATATATATGTATATATATACATATATGTATATATACATATATGTATATATATACATATATAATATAAATATATACATACATATATACATACATACATGTAGATACATACATATACATATATATATAAACAAATATATGTATAATATACCCTTCAAGATTGAGGCAATTTTTTTGTTTTAATCTAGGTTGAACTTTCTCTACATTAAAAACCGATCTTGAAATGAATTAAAGCAATTTATTCTCAATTAATGGAAATTTTGAAAACTCCAAACGCAATTGTAAATTATCACTTGATAAATAGTTTAACAGTTTGGAGTTTTCAAAATTTCCATTAATTGAGAATAAATTGCTTTAATTCATTTTAATCACTAAGTTTAAAAAATGCAAGCATTAATTATTTCTGGAGATATACTCAGTGACCGGCTGACCTAACAGGATAGGGCCAAGCCCAGGCTTCGGCCAAGCACCAAAAAAACAAAATGACCTCAGAAAGATTTCATACTTAAAGGGGAACTTTCATATAAATTTTTATCGAATAGGTGCGAAAAGAAAGTTGGATGTTTGGGTGTATATACACCGACATCAAAGACGAAATAACATTAGATGCGAAAGTTTGAATTCATTAATTTTATTACTATCCAATTCATGAGGCTAAGACTTTGAAAGTATCAAAAGTTTGTTTTTGTAGCATACTTTTTATAACTCCTTGTAAACTTTACAATTGCTAGCTGGGGGATGGACAAAATCACCCCGGGCAACCCCCACCATCTACTTAAAACAAAAGGAAATCAGATAAAATCTCAAATGAATAAAAAATATTACAAATCAGTTTTCATATTTTAATTTTAATTTAATTGAATTTAGGAAAATTAGATACCGTAGAACTAATTTTCGCAAGGTATGAAAATTAAGCAACTACAGAATAAATGTTAATAATAATGGACCAGTTTTCCTACCTAGCAAAAAAATGGACGAATTTTCCATGGACTAATTATTCATGGGCGAATTTTCCATGGACGAATTTTCCGGGCACCCAAATGCCCCGAGGGGGGGGGCAAATTTCACTACCACCCCGGGCAGCAAAAGGTCTAGCTACGCCACTGACTTGAGGTAATCTCATCAGCATCAGACAAAGCCAAACTCTTTGCCAAGAATTTTGCAGCTAATTCTACCCTTTACGACCAAGGTCGCTAACCCCTAATATTTCCTCCTGTATCAGAAAACACACTATGTGATATACAAATATCTGTACATGATGTTGCCAAGCTAAGTAAAAACCTTGATTCCAGTAAAGCAACTGGCCCTGATGATATTCTAATTATAGTACTCAAAAAACTTCAACCTGAACAAGCGCCCATACTTACAAAACTGTTTGTCTTAAGAAGAATTGCTTCCCATCACTCTGGAAAATCTCATCAGTATGCCCTGTATTTAAGAATTCAGGTGATCGTTCATCCCCCTCTCAGTACAGGCCAATAAGTCTCCTGTGCGTCATGAGTAAGTTGTTGGAATCTGTGTTAAATACAGCAAAAATAACCTTCTTAGTGACACACAATATGGCTTCCGTTCTGCTAGATCTACAGCAGGTGCTTACAGTTATATCTCATAGGATTAGCGAATCTCTCGACGGAGGCATCCTTTCTATGGCAATTGTTCTTGACATATCAAAGGCTTTCGATAGAGTATGGCATAAAGGTTTACTTCACAAGATCTCCAGCTATGGTATAGCTGGAAATGTCTTCTCAATTATTAAATCATTTCTCTCTGATAGGTTCATAAGAGTAGTAGTTGATGGGCAAAAATCAGAAGCTCACAGTATTAATGCTGGAGTCCCTCAGGGGTTCATGCTGGGCCCAACTCTCTTCCTGATCTACATTAATGATCTTCCAAATCACATCCTTACATCATTTGTAGACATTTATGCTGATGACACTACCATCTATGGTAGCACATCTAAGACCGTAAACGACCAAGTTCTCTCCGATTCTCTCTCCTCTGATCTTGAGCAGGTGGTAAAATGGAGAAAGGAGTGGCTGGTTACTTTTAATGCATCTAAATCCAAGCTTATAGCTTTACATCATCAACGCTCTGATTCCCATCTGGCATTAACTGAAATGAATGGCTCTTGTCTTGGGGAGGCCTCATGTTTTGACAAGCTTCTGGGCTTGACCTATACTCCTATCGCCAGCACATACATCAAATCTGTTGCCAAGGCCGCTGGAAAAATGGTGGGATCCTTCTATCGATCCAGTAGATATCTCACTGCTGATGCAATTCTCTATCTATATAAGAGCCAGGTACGTCCAAGGATGGAATACTATTGCAACATCTGGACAGGAGTTGCTAGAAAGGACTTGTCCTACCTTGATAGGGTTCAAAATAGACTTCGTGGCCTGGTGGGAGATGTCCTTTTCTCTTCCCTGCAACCTCTACCTAACAGAAGAGGTTGCGAGTTTGTCTGCTTTATCGTTATTTTCATGGCAAGTGTTCGACTGAGCTTCAATCTATGACCCCTCCCTCGCCAAACTTTCACAAGAAACACTCGTCTAGCTGTAAACACTATCAATAATTCCCCCCACTCTTTATCTGTGCCTAAACCTAAACGTAGATTCCATGAACAAAGTTTCTTTCTTAGAACTGCACGCCTATGGAATTGTCTTCCGTTTTCCGGCTTTCCAGCTGACTACAATATGGTTGTCTTCAAGTCCAACGTAAACAAGTTCTTGATGAACCGTTCCACTTAAGTTAACAAATATACCGAATTTCCATTACTAACGATTACTATATTGTCCAATTGGCTACTGTACACTCTTAGCCCTTATCTTCGAGTGGTCTCTTTGCTTTGATAAATGGTTATGTCTATGTAAAAAAAAAAAAAAACAAAAAAAAACTGTGCAACTTAAGTCTTGCATGTTTTCTTTCCTGAAAGGAAAAGAACCTTTTTGTTGAAAGACTGAACTTAAAAGAACTATTTTTTGTTTTTTGTATGTGCTTTTCATTTCAGTCTTTCTTTCAAGAAATAGTTGTCTTCTTGTATTTGTTTTTGTTTATTTCATGTTACTTTAAAGGTTGTTTTTTTAAACCTTAGCTTTGGTAAATAAAATCATAACATTTCATTTTCTTTTAACTAAATTTGGATCATTTTAATCTCATTTCAGGTCCGTATTTCGTTTGCTCATTTCTTTAGTTTCCCATTTGCTTTACTTGTTTATTTTTTCTTTTTTTTTTTCTTACAATTGTTACCCTAAAAAAACGGATATTGGTGACGACTCCAAAATTTTGTCAAAGAAGTGTTCCATCGTCCAACACACTACGGCCTCCGAATCAACCCAGATAAATGTGAATTTGGAGCACAACACGAGATTCTTGGACATCACACAGATGCTCGTAGAATCACTCCTCTGCCTGATAAAATAAAAACTATCCAGGATTTCCCAGTACCCACATCGATTAAGCAGCTGCGATGCTTTCTGGGGATGGTAAATTTCTACCACAGATTCATCCCGGGATGCTCAAACCTCCTCAACCCTCTAACTAATCCTCTACAGAGAAAAAAAAACAAATCCATCTCTCTGGAGGACGACCAGATAAAATCTTTCCAAGCAGCAAAAGCCTCCCTAGCCAACTTTACTAAATGAAGTCATCCGGACTCAAATATATCTCACAACAGATGCATTGGACAACAGATGAGTTGAATGAATGGTAGGACAGGAGTGTAGTGACCAACGTAAGCCTATTGCATTCTTCTCGGTTAAACTATCACCAGTTCAGTCGAGATACAGCACTTTCTCCAAAGAACTTTTGGCTATTTACCTTGCCATCAAACACTTTCGACACTTACTGGAAGGCAGGAGTTTCACGGTTTTAACTAACTTTTGACTACCTCCCTGTCGAACAACTCTGACAAATATATTGCTCATGAAATTAGACATATAGACATTATTTCACAGTTTACGTCCAATACCCGGTATGTGAAAGGAAAAAAGAATGCTGTTGATGATGTCCTGTCCAGATCTGATGTCAATACAGTAGAAAACAGTCCACTCAGTCAAGATTTGATAGCTGCAGCCCAAGAATCCGACACAACCCTCCCTGAAGTCTTGACTAACACAGGCCTGCAACTGAAGGAATTGCCAGCACCTTTCCAGCAGTAGAACATTGTACTGCGATACAAAACTAAATCAACCCAGACCCTACACTCAGAATACAGATGTTTGACCAACTACAATGATTGTCACACCCCAGCAAGCGTGCAACGGTCAGAATCATCGCTGATCATTTTGTTTGACCGAATATGAATTCCAACATTTGGAATTGGGTCTCAATATGCCTTGAGTGCCAGAAATGCAAGGTACAACGACACACAAAATCTCCACCAGGCTCATTCAGTAACCCCGATACACATTTCTATCACATCTATATAAACATAGTCAGACCTCTCCCAGTGTGCCAGAATTACCAGTACCTCCTCACAGTAGTTGAACGCTTCTCCAGATGAAAAGTAGTAGTATCCATATCTCTGCTGACACAGTCCTTCAGGAGTGGATTGCGATGTCTGGTATGCCCAGCATCATTACCATAGACGGTGAGGCACAGTTCCTGTCTTCACTCTTTCAGGAGTTTACTCAGCTGCTCGATGTCAAACAAATCAAGACCACTGCTTATCATCCATATTCCAACATCCCTGTGGAAAGGTTCCATCGGACACTAAAGGTTTCTCTGCCCACAAAACATCCTACCAACAACTGGGTAGATGAACTACTTTTAATACTCTTGCCTATACGCAACTCACTTAAAGAAGACTTTGAATGTTTTCCAGCAGAAATAGTCTTCGGCATAGCACTTTCTTTACCCGGACAATTTTTCAACAACACCATACCCAACCTCGCTCCTGCAAGTTCCTTTACTCAGGAACTACGCCATAAAATAGCCCAGCTAGGCAACAAATGGCCACTTAGGCAACTCTCACCAACTATCCCCATTTCACAGCAGCTCCAGGACTGTGAGTTTATTTTCATCCGAAATAACTCGGTAAAGAAACCTCTGACATACCAGAGTCCCTTCAGAGTTCGAAAATGCTCAGAGAAACACTTCACCATTGAGCTAGGAAACCGGATGGATACCATCTCGAGTGACAGAGTAAAACTGGCTCGTCTTGAAAAATGTCTACAGGAGACAGAACTCAGCTCAACACACCCAGAAGTCTCACCTGACCAAATAATCACTTTATCACAACCTGCTCCATCAGTCAACGCCAAATAAAGAAGCACCCACCAGTTAAGCTGACACGTTTAGGAAGGAAGATCATTTTTCTAGAGAAGTACAAGACATATATTTACTTTTAATTGATAATGATCAATTATCCAGGGAGAGGGCTTGTTGTGGTCCGTTTACGTCGAGGTGTGTATCTTTAATATGCTGGCAATTTTTTTTATTTGTAAACATTCTCACAGACGCTGCCTGGTGGCAGACAAACCGACCTTGTGCTAAAAATAGCAACACCGCTTTTTACTATTTCGAACTTAAAAGAAAGAAATCTAAATTCAATCGTTTTTTTTTTTCATTAAATAGAGACTTTGATTCCAAGCTGAATCGAATATAAACACGATAAATTAAAATTTGAAATTTAATTTGAATAGAATTAAATTTAATTTGAATAGAATTAAACTTAATTTGAATAGAATTAAATTTAATTTGAATAGAATTAAACTTAATTTGAATAGAATTAAATTTAATTTGAATAGAATTAAATTTAATTTGAATAGAATTAAATTTAATTTGAATAGAATTAAACTTAATTTGAATAGAATTAAATTTAATTTGAATAGAATTAAACTTAATTTGAATAGAATTAAATTTAATTTGAATAGAATTAAATTTAATTTGAATAGAATTAAACTTAATTTGAATAGAATTAAATTTAATTTGAATAGAATTAAACTTAATTTGAATAGAATTAAATTTAATTTGAATAGAATTAAATTTAATTTGAATAGAATTAAATTTAATTTGAATAGAATTAAACTTAATTTGAATAGAATTAAATTTAATTTGAATAGAATTAAACTTAATTTGAATAGAATTAAATTTAATTTGAATAGAATTAAATTTAATTTGAATAGAATTAAACTTAATTTGAATAGAATTAAATTTAATTTGAATAGAATTAAACTTAATTTGAATAGAATTCTATTCATTTGTTTTTGTTTTATTTCCCCCTAAGAACGGCGCCTGTTGTAAAAATACAATTCCATGAATTCAAAATGTCTGCTGCCATTTGGGACATATGGTGGTGGGGGGGGGGGCGAAGAGTTGACACTTTGACACGGATAGTCAAAGCTCTCAGCAACATCAGTTCTTCAAAGACCAAGTTTTTCAAACAAACTCATAAAGTTTTACATAAATAGCACTTTTCAGGGCTATATTTTTTCACAACTAACTAGTTTTTTGCAAAGAGCCCTTTTTAGGGCTAACCTTCCGAAAGTTTTTCATCCTTATCCTTTGCTGCCTGCACTCTGCACTCTGAGAAGCCTCTGAGACGCCTGCCTACACTTCTTAACAGATCAAAATCAAATCTAATCAGATCCCAGTAAATCCAGCCAACATACCCAAGACTGCAGTAACAACTGCATTCGGAGCGTTTGAATTTCTGACTATGCCTTTGGTTTACGAAACATGGCTATTACCTTTCAGTGCTTCATGGACGAAGTAGTGTGTAACTTTAGCTACCAACGTAATTTTAGGTTCGTTACCAAAATCCGTTTTCCATGGTAACAAAAATGAAAGAAAAAAAAAGGAGAAAAAAAAACATAAAGCAAATTTGTTGGAAATGGGAAACTAATAGAAATGAGCAAAAGAAATACAGACCCGAAATGTGTTTTAGATGATCCAAATTTATTAAAATAAAAGTCATCAATTGTCTTTATTTCCCAAAGCTTGTAGTGAACTACTACTATGATGCTGCTACAGTATGCTTCCCTTATTTCTCTCTTTCTCCCTACTTTTCTACTTTTCCTTTCCTTTCTTCTCTCAACGTCACCAGAGGTTTCAGCCAATCGAAGGGAGATACAAAGAAGAAATCTCTCTCAGATATGCGGAAACGATAGAAGCATCAACACGTGACGGACCAGTTTCCCTGGGTAAAGACTTTTATCAAAGAAATGTACCATCCTCTTTGTACCCTATATCTTGGAAATCTTTATAAAACATCATCAATCCTAAAGTCTCGTCGTACTTATACCGATGTTTTCTTTTCCACAACCGTTCTTTTTCAGCACTCTTGTTCTCTCTCTAATTTCGGAGGTGCCCCAAAAAGGGGACCGACCGAAATGGTGACCCTTTTTCAAACATCGTTAAAATCTATGGTAATTGCCATAATTTGGTGAACGCCCGACGTGCGTATATACACGCAATTTTCAAAGAACAAAAAATAACAAAATAAAACAAAAAAAAACAAAAAACGAAGAGAACGTGACAGAGTAAAATAAAAAGAAAAAGAAGAAAAAGCCTTTCTAAAACTACAGTAAAGCCTTACAAAAAAGTATATATAAATCCGCTTTCTAAGAAATGCCGATAATATATATATATTTTTGCTATTTTTGTGAAACGGTTTACGCAAAATAAGGCAAAAACAAACAAAGAAGAAAAATAAGCAGTAAAAAACAAAAACAAAAAAAAACAAAAACAAAACTTTTTTCCGTGATTCTCACCAGATAAATGACTAAAATAAAATCTGGTCTAAAAACTATTCTGTAACAACAAAAAAGTGACTTTAAGAATCAATACAGAATCCCAAATTTCATTCTGAAACACACACACACACACACACAAAAAAAAAAAAAAAAGAAAAAAAAAGGAACCTTCCAGACGCACGCGTGTGAAGCCAATTTTGGAACACATGTGTGCATCGACGAACTCAGTTTTTTTTCTTTAAGAACATTGACTATATATTCACACACACACACACACACACAAACACACACACACACACACACAAACACACACACACACACATATATATATATTTATATATATATTTAAAAAAAAATTTAATTGACGCTATTTCTCCAAGCACCTGCTGAAATTAACCTCTGGTGAGTACTCGCTTTTCTCTCTTCTTGCTTATCACACTCTAGCCATAAATAAATAAATAAATAAATAAATAATAATAATAATAATAATAATAGTAACTAATAATAATCATAGGAAATTAATAATTAATAATAATAATAATAATAATAATAATAATATTAATAATAATTAGTAATAATAATAATGGACGCACAACAGGTTAGCGTAACTCCGCGCCCCCCCACCCAATTTATGGAGACGAGTGTCGAGGGATGGTTTTCGATAATAGAAGCTCAATTCCATCTCAGACACATTACGAGCAATGATACTAAGTTCTATATGGTTATCAGTGCATTGCCGCCTGACGTGGTAACAAATATACCTCCAGCAATTCTGCAGTCGCTAAACTATGTGAAGTTAAAGGAGTCTGTGCTATCTGCATATGAAAAGACCAGACCTGAACTCCTGGAGAAGTTGATGAGGACCACTACGTTAGCTGGTCGTCCGTCATTATACCTCCAGGAGATGGTAGCGGTCGCACATAGAATAGGGGCAAGCGACGAGATAGTGCGCCATAAATTCATACATGCACTTCTGAAGCAAATCACCCCAGTAATAGCAGCCCACACTGAAATGCTGTTAACGGAGTTGGGTTGACTATCTGACAACTTGATGCCGTAATAGAAAATACGTCAGTATTTCAGGCGGTTGACAGTTGAGCTCGGAAAAACGACCATATTACCGCCAGACAGCCTAGTGAAACCATTCCAGCTGGTCTATATCTATATAAAAGCAAACAGCAGCCGAAGAGCCCATATATATTTTGCGAAGGAGGCTTGTACATGTAAGCCATGGTGTAAGTAGCCAAAGAAAAAGAGTAGCTTACAGACTCTGCCTAACTCGCGGCTTCCTCTCCCGCCCCCAGTGATTCTGAAAACTAGAAAGGCGGACTGCGTTTGCTCCAGTAGTGCCGCCGTTATTAGACGTTTCTGCTAAAATAGGAGCGTCTAAAGTCAATATTATCATAGATACAGGAGCCAGTGTTTCCACTTAACCACATTCCGTAGTAAATGGAATTACTCTGGGGCCAACTCCTGTTCATATCTCTACCGCTAACAGTGAAAGTATAAAATGCTATGGTCAGACAAACCTCGAAGTTAAGACACCCTGTTTGAGAAGATCTTTTCAATGGAGTTTCGTGATCGCAGATGTCACTAACCCTTTGTTAGGATTTGACTTCTTAAACAAATTTAACATTATAGTGGATTGTAAAAATAGATCCATCCGTAATAACGTAACGGAGCGTGAAATTACAGTCAATGCAGTTACGAGAACCGATGCTGTAGTGATTAACAAAATAGACTTAACAGATTATGTTACCGAAGTAATAGGTAAATATATTAATGTCCTTTCACCACATAGCGACACAAACAAAGACTATGGTGGAGTGTATCACAGGATTGACAGACAGCCACGTACCAGTCTTTGCTAAAGCCAGACAACTTTCCAGTCCTAAGTTAGATGCAGCACAGTCAGAATTTAAAAAGTTACTAAATACCGGAGTTATCCAGCCTTTCAGTACCGAGTGGGCAACCTCTTTGCACTTGGTGAAGAAGCCGGATGGGTCATATCGAGCGTGCGGTGATTTCTGTGCGTTAAATAGTATTACCAAAACAGACCGCTACCCGGTACCAAATATAAATTCCTTCTGCACACAGTTAACTAATAAACAATCTTTTTCCAAAATAGATTTAACGGCAGCATATCATCAGATTAAGGTACACCCTGAAGATGTGCCTAAGACAGCAGTAGTGACAACTTTTGGTTTGTTTGAGTTTAATTACATGCCATTTGGTTTAAAGAATGCTGCGGCTACATTTCAGCGTTTTATGGATAAAATATTTAAAAAATTAAATTGCATATTTATATATTTAGACGACATACTAGTTTTTAGCGAAACTGAGCAACATCACAAGGAAGATTTAGATAGAGTATTTAGGATCCTTAGTGATACCAATTTAAAGATTTCTTTCGATAAGTGTATTCGGAGTACCAGAGTTGGATTTCTTAGGTTTTCACGTAAGCAAAGAAGGCTTGAAAGAAAATCAAAGAGTTTGAAAATTTTCCGATACCTAAAAACTCAAAAAGCTTACGTATATTTCTGGGGATGACGCGTTTTTACCGCAAATTAGTCCCTAATTATGCATCCATAATTTTACCACTATCCGAACGGATGAGGTTGGATCCTGAAGCAAAGACCGAGCTTAACGAGGAAGAAACTAACGCCTTCAAAACAATAATAAGCAAATTATCGGAAATTACGGTGTTAGCTCATCCACAGTCTTCAGCTACAGAATACCACTTAATTACAGATGCTAGTCAATACGCCGCTGGTGCTGCATTACACCAGTTGATAGATGAGAAACCAGTACCTATAGGTTTCTTTTCCAAGAAATTTTCTCAAACCCAAGCCAAGTATTCCACGTTGACAGAGCTACTAACAGCTTATGTTTCAGTGATACATTTCCGCCACCTCATAGAAGGTCATCACGTGACATTATTCACTGATCATAAGCCATTATGCAGAGCCTTTTATAGTCAGACACCAGCAAAGTTAGATCGACAACAGCAACACTTATCAGTGTTTGCCGAATATATTACTGACGTGGAGTACATTAAAGGAGCTGAGAATACAGTCGCAGACTGTATGTCTCAGCCTGCATTAGCTGTGCAGATAGATGCACGCGACTTGGCTGAAATAGGCCAGGCACAAAAAGGTGATGACGAAATAAAGTCATACACTAATTTGAAAGAATACTGTGTGTCAAGCGAAGTCGGCTCAGTCCTATGCGATACTTCAACTAAGTACCCCAGACCGTTTATCCCAAAAGAGCTTCGTCAAGATATTTTCAACAGTTTACATAGGTTGGCACATCCTAGTACGGGAGCATCTATAAAACTGGTCAAGTCCAGATACTTTTGGCCTAGTTTAGATAAAACGATTAAACAATTCTGTGCAGAATGTGTAGTGTGTCAACAATCAAAAGTTCACAGACACACAAAGTCTGCAGTCCAAGAAATTGAGTTACCATCTGCACGTTTCCAGACGGTACATATCGATATCGTTGGACTCCTGCCCTTAACGCGCAATGAGTCCGACCCTTACCTGAACCCTTACAAATATTTGCTTACCTGCATCGATCGTGCAACTCGCTGGATTGAAGTACAGCCTATGACTGAGATAACTGCACAGTCGGTAGCAGAAGCGTTTATCAATGCATGGATATCTCGATTTGGAGTCCCACTGCATGTTGTAACTGACAGAGGTAGTCAGTTTGAGAGCGAATTGTTCCAGGAATTAGCCAAGGTAGTAGGTTTTTACCGATTGAGGACAACTTCGTATCACTCTCAAAGTAAAGGGATGATCGAAAGAGCATACCGTACCCTTAAAGAGGCAATAATGGCTCGAAAAGAATCATGGATGAAAGCGATACCGATGATTTTGCTGGGTATACGTAGCACCCCTAATGAATCAGGCTTTTCCCCTTTTACGTCTGTTACTGGAACTCCGATATTGATTCCTCAGCAGTTGATACACAAGCAGAGAGTAGGAGAAACTCCAGTTAATAACCAGTACATACGTAATTTGTGTGAATGGATGTCCCAAATTGATGTACTCAACAACGGAAAAGGATATATCCATGACAGTCCCAAAACATTTATACCGAAAGGTTTATCTTCCTGTGAAAAAGTATGGCTCAGAGTTGATCTAGTTAGGAAACCATTAGAAGCACCGTACTCAGTTCCTTATAAAGTTTTGACTCGATCAGATAAGCATTATCAGATCGATATGAACAACGGTACTCATACACATGTATCAATAGATAGATTAAAGCCGTACATAGAACCAACTAGTACGAATAAAATTAGACCGACTGAGAAGGCACAGACAAATGACGGTACTATTAATGATAAACTTATTAAGACAGATGATACCGACAAAATTGAAGATAAAATTGCTGACACATATAAGTCTAGATCTGGTAGGAAAGTAACATGGAAAAGAAAAATGAGTAATTTTATTTTTAAACAAATTTAGGCAAGACATATTTAATAATTCTGTGGAGGGTACTTAACTCTGTTATTTGGAGGAGGACTCATGTAGTGAACTACTACTATGATGCTGCTACGGTATGCTTCCTTTATTTCTCTCTCTCTCTCCCTACTCTTCTACTTTTCCCTTCCTTTCTTCTCTCAACGTCACCAGAGGTTTCAGCCAATCGGAATAGAGGACTGTCCTGGAGGGAGATACAAAGAAGAAATCTCTCTCAGATATGCGGAAACGATAGAAGCATCAACACGTGACGGACCAGTTTCCCTGGGTAAAGACTTTTATCAAAGAAATGTACCATCCTCTTTGTACCCTATATCTTGGAGACCTTTATAAAACATCATCAATCCTAAAGTCTCGTCGTACTTATACCGATGTTTTCTTTTCCACAACCGTTCTTTTTCAGCACTCTTGTTCTCTCTCTAATTTCGGAGGTGCCCCAAAAAGGAGACCGACCGAAATAGTGACCCTTTTTCAAACATCGTTAAAATCTATGGTAATTGCCATAAGCTAACCCTTAAGAAACGTTTAAATTAAAAAAAACAACAATACAACAAAGACGACACTTCTTACTTGTAAGAAAGGCTGAAAAGAAAAGAACATATAAAAAACAGAAAATAGTTGTTTTAAGCCCTTGTTTTAAGTTCAGTCTTTCTTTTAACAAAATGTTTTTCTTCCAAGAACCATTTTGTTTTTAATAAAATGATTTTTTTTTCTTTTCCGAAAGGAATCACAAACAAAGTCTCTTTGACCTTAAATGGAAGAAAGAGGTAAAATATTTTTCCTTTGTGTAGACTCAGATACTTTTAAATTCAAAGGAAAGAAACGAAAACAATAAAGCCGCTTTTTAAAATAAAATAAATAAAATAAAATAAATAGAAAAACAATAAAGCCACTTTTTTGAATAAAATAAATAATTCTGGTATTAATGGAATTTTTGGGAAGGAAACTTCGGTTGAGTAATCTTTCTGGAGGTCACATGTGCCGATAATCTGCTCGTCTTGTCGGCGGAATTAATTTCTGTAAAAAGAAAAGAAATCCTCAAAACACGGCCAGTTTCTTCTGTTAATCATTTAGAGACTAATTTCCTAGTCGATAAAACCATGTTGCTTTTTAATTACTGGGACTAATTTTCCAGTAGATTAAACCTTGTTGCTGGAAACAAAATTACGATAAAAGTTTAGTAAGTCTTTTTCTAAAAGAGAAAAAAAAAACCGTGACGAATTTAAAGTCAAATCTCTTTGATGGAGCACGAAATAAAACCTCCTCCTCACAGGCAGGGGATCTTCGAACTGATGAAAATAGACAAAGGCTCTTTCTTCCTCCCTTCCTCACCCCCATCTCCAGAGGAAGGGAGAGTAGCAGACCGCTGGAAGGGAATTATTACGACGACGACGACGACGACGACGACGATGATGATGATGATGATGATGATAAAGTGACCTGCAAACGGCCGGTGTTCCTCTTGCTAAATGTCGAGATGTTGAATGTGTGTGTATAAAAAATAAATAAAAATTATTTCTTTATTAAAATTTCAACACTCTCCCGACAAGAAAAGAAAAAAAAATTATTGTAACAAAAAAGTTTTTAAAACCTAGATCAGATTAAAATTTAAAGAGGCTTGATTTTTTTACTTCTTTTAAAAGGTCGAAATTAAAAAAAAAAAAAAACACTTAAAATTTCGAAAAATATTAATTTTCTATTTGTTTTTAAGGAGTTTTTTAAAATGAAAATTTAAGATGAAAATGAAAACGCTGTCCTTGATTATGGAGTTTAAATTACGAGGACAAACAGACAAGTCTGAATTATCTCTCGGATCCATAATATATCTACTCCGAAGATAGGAGCGGGGCGAACGTAGCTTTTCTTTTGATTAAAGAAGCTACATAAAACCGAAGTATATTTCCTGCATAAACTGTGCAGGGAAAATGCAGCACTAAAGGTCTGCCGAGCTTCACACATCAAGCCCAATAAACCAAGAATGACAAGTCTTTTAAAAACATCCAAGCCCCTGGCGCTTGAAATTTCCAGGGTAAGATCCGAAGCTCCAGGTTCCAGCCTCGAGGACTTCACCTCAGTCTAACAAGATCTCCAAAAATCTCTGTCCTCACAGATCTTCAGAGGGGCTGCACTACAAATGATGTAGCCAACAAACATCCCAGATTTTGCAGCCAGGTGACACTCGACTGTAAAAATCCAATCAAGCTTAAGTTTGCTAAACTCTCGCTTGAAAACTCTCCCCATGACCCACATACACAGACAAAGGGATATAGGACTCGAGATCCTGAAAACTTTGGAGAGACTTAAGGTCCTAAGGTGCATACTTACATCACATGAAGTACTGAAAGCAAGTACTTCTAATGAGCCAAAGATACTGAGCTTATCCAGTACCTTTCCTTGGAAGGGGTTGTAACATGTCAAACTCTTGCCCTTCTTCCACTGACCCTTTTCAGAGCTATTTGCTCGGTGCAATGAGCTCATATCAGGCCTGAAACTACTTTCACTACTTTAACGCATGCAGAAAACAGAGTTTGGCCATCTTGGCAACTGCCCAAATCTAAACAGTCTCCTTGACTATCAACGGATTGCTTAAAAAACTCTAGTTGTTTCCCTTTAATAATAAGAACAATGCTTCCATCCAATTCCCACTTAAATTCCTCCATGAATTGCATAAAATTCAAAGGATCCATGCTCAACAAATTATGGACCAAAATTATAAATTCCTAACAAATTTAAATTCTTTTTAGCTATATTTATGGCAAGCTGCAATCTAGGCAGATTAAATTTAATTGCCACACAATTTTCTAACTGCGACCTGACTTTCGCTAAGCCAAATTCGCCAGTACTTAGAGAGTTGGTCTCAGCAACTGGGCATTCTGGTTCAGGATCGGAAAGCTTGACTGGCATTATCGACAGTGTATCAAAGGGCACAGGGATACTAATAGAATCACTAAACTATGCATGGCTTCTCTAGCATCATGCTGGAATGCATCTACCCGAGAAGCATCCGCGTCCAGAAATTCTAAATCCACAGTCTCAGGAGAAAAACAAGCATAGACTTGCTCAGTCAAGTTAAGAAACGTGTCTAAGCCTTCTCTAATCTCAGTCATATTTTGTCAAAAGAAAACTTTAGGGCAATTTTTGTCTGAACTCATAAAGCTGAGGTTGAGAATAATAGCATCCATAGCAAACGACCTTTCCTCCACCAATGTACGGTAAGAAGAATTTGAAGACATTCTTAGGCTTTTAAAAATATTAATAAATTTAAACTAAAGCCAAATAAATGTCCCACAGAATTCTAACTAAATCTTAAAGTAAATTTTCTCCTATAGGCAGTTAAAATAAATATGCATTAAACTGTGGTTTGCATTAGTAATAATTTTAAACAATAAAATTGTACTAATAAAATTATCAATTATTCACTCTAAGGGGTACGTGGACACAAAGTCGGGCTCGACGAAGGAGAAAATCCAATTCCAATTGGATTGGGACAATAGACGACATACTTATGGCAAGGAACATGTCACCCACCTCCGCCTACTGTTCAAATGGTTTCAGCAATACCAGGTGAGGATTAACCCTGGTAAATGTGTTTTTGGTGTTTAATCACTAGTTTTCTTGGGCCACATTATCAACCCAGATGGTATATCTCTGTTACCGGAAAAGGTGAAGGCTCTACAAAACATTAACCATCCACTTCACTTTGTCAACTAAGGCTCTTTCTCGGTCTGTTAAACTATTACAGATGCTTTATCCCACACTTCTAGCTCCTCTTTGCGACATGTAACAGGAAGAAGAAAAATGAACAAATTTCACTGAACAATGTTCAAAAGCTTTTAATGAAGTGAAAACAAAACAGGCCACAACACCTTTCCTTGCACATCCCATACTTGATGCCCAGTTTTCACTGGTCGTTGATGCATCAGGCACAGATATAGGTGCAGTATTGCAACAGCAGCACAAATAACAGTTACAACCTTACGCATACTTTTCGAGACAGCTGAAACTGGCAGAAGAACGTTACAGCACGTTTGGCCATGAACTCCTGGCAATGTACCTTGCAGTGAAACACTTCCAACATAAACCCGACTGCCGTCAATTTGTTATCTACACTGATCACCGTCTGCTTACATATGCACTGCATTAAAAGCCAGACAAATATTGGCAAGTTTCGCTGGAGCGAAACTTGCCACTTGGATTTTGTTTTGCAATTTACCAGCAATATCTGACATATCTCAGGCGAGCAGAATGCAGTGGCAGATGCCTTGTCCTGCCTTTCCCATAAATTCTCTGTCCTTGCCTTCGGATATCGACTTACAGCAGATGGCCTTAGACCAGCCAAGTCTGGACACTTTGGATCCATCATCACCTGAATTTGCTACTTGCAAATTTACATATCTGTCTGTGCCTACTTCGACCACGCAGATCATTTGTGGCACCTCAACAGATTCACCTCGACCATTTGTTCCAATGTCTTATTATAGAGTTGTTTTTGAGACCCTACACAATCTGACACATCCCGAATGCAAAGTTACAGTTAAGCTGATTACAGCTAGATTTTTCTGGCCAAATATGAGGGGTGATATCACTGCCTGGACATGTTCCTGCGTATCCTGCCAAAAGTCAAAGGTGCACAAACATATCCGTGCCCCCCCTCAAAACATTCAGCACTCAAGACGCTCGGTTCAGCCATGCTCACATTGATCTGGTTTGACCATGGCCGGTCAGTCAGGAATTTACTAATTTCCTGACCTGCATAGACCATTTCACATAGTGGTCAGAAGCCATTCTCCTCACAGACATTTCAGCTGAGTCCGTAGCGTGAGCTCTTATATCAGGCTGGATATCACATTATGGAGTTCCCACAACCATCACCACTGACCATGGCGTACAGTTTGAATCCCACCTCTTCCAGGAACTTTCCAGGATTTTAGGGATTGAAAGTATTCGTACAAGCTATCACCCTGTTTCTAATGGAATGATAGAGCGCGTCCATCACCAATTGAAAGCAGCACTATGTGCTTATCCCGGTCAGCAGCGATGGAGCGAATATGTACCTGTTGTCCTTCTTGGCTGTCATGCAGCTATCAAAGAGGACCTGGGATACTCTCCAGCTAAACTGTACCTCTGTCGCTGCCAGGTCAAATGCTAACCCCGATAGAGTTAACAACAACCAATTCAGCTCTGTATGTTGACAGACTGCGAGCTTATTTTAATAAGTTCCCACCTATGCTTGCTAGGGAACAGACCATAAACTCTTTAGTCCCAAAAGACATTTCTACATGGACTCACGTTTTTCTTAGGAAGGACTGTGAAAGCCCCTCTAGGTTCACCTTACACTGATCCTTATTGTGTTCTTTTACGCACTAAGAAACTTTTCACCCTTGACATAAGTGGTAAAAAAGAGACAGTGACTATTAAAAAAGAGCCTTTCTCAACACGAAAACAAAAGAGCCACACATCCCCCTACATACACACAACATTAACATACACCTGAAGTGAACACTCCATCTTCAGATCTTCAATTACGTCACCACCTTCAATTAAGTCACCACCACACATAGTGGTTGATGGGTACATTGGCCAAAGAGTAAGACTATACATATAAAATAAAAAGAAGACTTTGGTACAATTCCTGCTTTTATTCCCTCCCATACCAAAAAGAATGAACATTTTTAAACACTTTTCACGGAAAAGACCCCCCCACCCTCCAAAAAAAGTATTTTTTCCCTGGAAAATAATAACTTTCACTGAAAAGTCAAAACATTTTTTAAAACAAACAAAAAAATTTTTTTTTTTCTATAAATCGAATGGATCAAGTTATGGATTGTTAAAATTTTTTTCTCTTTGAACTGCTACCATTTCTTTTTTCTGTCGGCTTTCTACTAAGCAGGGGGTATTGTAGCAGTTACTATAACAGACTATTTTCTCATGGATTAATGCCCCTTTGCTGATTGATTCGGCCACACACTGACCAATCATCAAGATGCATTAACCCTTTGTGTCCCATAATGGACTATTTACTCCTGTCTGGAACGATCCAGCAGCTAGCAGAGGAGCCCCAAACACCAAAGGACATTGACCTGAATCCCTCCAGGCTGCGACTACCCCACTGGAGACTTCCACTGGACAGCCTGGGGGCACTTGGTTTTCTGCTTAATACATCTAAGACCAAACTTCGATCTTTGCATTATCAACGCTCTGATCCCCATCTGGCATCAATTGAAATGAATGGCTCTCATCTTGAGGATGGTCCATGTTTTGACAAACTTCTGGGTTTGACCTTTACTCCTGATCTTAGATGAAACACATACATCAAATCCGTTGCATGGGCTGCTGAGAAAATGGTGGGATTGTTCTACCATTCCAATGGATATCTCACTGCTGATGCAATTCTCTACATGTATAAGAGCCAAGTGCGTCCAAGGATGGACACATCTTGGCAGGATAAGCTGCTAGAAGCACCTTATCCTGCCTGGACAGAAGACTTTGTAGTGGAGGGATGCCCTTTCTCTTCCCTGGAACCTCTTTCCCACAGAAGAGACGTTGCGAGCCTGTTTTTATCGTTATTTTCATAGCAAGTGCTCGTCTGAGTTCCAATCTATGGCCCCCCCCCCTGGCCTGACTTTCATGAAAAACACTCGTCTAGCTGAAGACACTATCAATAATCCCCCCCCTCTTCCTAAACCTAAACGTAGATTCCATGAACAAAGCTTCTTTCTTAGAACTGCACATCTGTGGAACTCTGTTCCGTGTTCCTGCTTTCCAACTGACTACAATATGGTTGTCTTCAAGTCCAATGTGAACAAATTCTTAATGAGCCGTTCCCCTTATATAATCGAATTTACCAAATTTCCGCTACTATCGACGACTGATATGTTCCCCTTGACTACTGTACACTCATTAACCCTTATCCTCGAGTGGCCCTCGGGCCTTGATAAGTGGTGACTCCTTTGTAAAAAAAAGTCACTTTTGTCAACTCCAGAACCTGCTGTGTTCCATCAGAATTTAGTGAGTTGAGCAGCAGTTTCCGTGCCATAATTAAATTTACCAAATTTTCATTACTAATGATTACTATATTGACCAATTTCTACTGTACACTCTTTAACCCTTATCCTTGAGTTGCCTCTGGGCCTTGATAATGTGGTGATGCCTTTGTAAAAAAAAAAAAAAAAAAAAAAAAAGGTGTACTAATTGTAGAGAGGACAAATAGGTTCTGGAGGACAGCTCTCATACAGTGGATACAAATGCAATCAAGTTTGGGGCAAGTTTAACTTGAATTGAAAATTGAAGATGCAACACATGACGTAAAGAAACTGCGCAATGATTTGATACATCACTTTTCGTAGTGTGCAGATCTCAGAAATTAATTAACTGGAAAGTGGTGATTTGTCGGACAGTGAGGACTTGCAAAATCCAGTGTCCATTTTGTTGCAGGATGAAAATGATGTGAACATTGTCCGGGTCCAAAGTTGTTGACTTGTTAAATTCTCCCTCTAAACAAAAACCACATCTTCAGTTTTCAAACAAATAATAGGTGTTTATTTTTAGGGGTGATTTTCAATTAGTTTTTCGAGATTTCAATTCCATTTTGTTATGTGGAGATAGGTAACCAACATTCTACATAAGGAACCGAGTCACTGGATTTCACCTGAAACAGAGACTTCTCTCTGAAGGTTAACATGCTGTATTTGTCTCTATGTAAATATGTAAATAAACTTCTCTTTCAGTATTCAAACCACAGTGTATATTTATTTTTTCCTCTCACGGAATACTTTATCTTTTATTGTCCGGATAATAGGCCACCTAAGGACATATCAAATTGGCGACGGAGGCGAGATGCGAACTCAGTAAAAAATAGAAAGAAAAAAAAAGTGAGCACGTGGTGAGCGCGAAAAAAAAAATTCTCAAAGAGTTTATATCCGATTAAGGAAATACTTCTTAGAAAGCGAAAGACGAGTATTCACGAAAGTACAAAGAATTTTTATATTCTTATTGCCGTTTTTTTTTTTAACTTTCTGAAAAGTTGACGTCATATCGCCTCGTGTTGAAAAGCAATTCGGAGGTGTTTTGTTTTGGTTAATACGATAAAACGAATTTTACTGTAGAAATTGTTTTTCTGTCATAAAGAAATTATTAAGAGAAGGTTACGTGAAAAAAACGAAAAGGATCTCTGAAAATTTGTAAACTATTGATATTTTGTATAGTGAATTTTTTTTCTCTTCGAACATTTCTCAAGTGCTGACAAATTTTTTTTGTGACAAGATCTGAAGGGGAACATCTTATTTTTTGGAACAAAATTTTGTATACGTTGACTTTGTATTTGTGCGTTTTAAAAAAATATGTCTTCCAAACAAATAACAGAGTTAACAAAAACGTTAACTGAAAGCTTGATCGTTCAGCAAAAAGCTCAAATTGAATTTCAAAAACGGATGTTGATTCAGCAAAAACGTTTTCAATCACTCGTCATTCAGCAAACTACAGAGAATCGTCTATTATGTGAAACTGTGTTGTCACAAAAATCTGAATCTAGATTTTTTTTTCTGCAGAGGGTATAGCCAACTCTCTAGTGGACTTCAAATACGACCCAGAACGAGGTTAAAAGTTCCCTGCCTATTATCGTAGGTTCGAGACGATTTTTACAAAAAGATGTGAGAAATGGTCGGATGAGAATAGAATTACACTCCTACTTCAGAAATGGGGTACGGAGGAAAACACAAAATTTACGAATTTGATTTTACCAAAGAAACCGGAAGATATTGTTTTTTTCGGAAACTGTTCGAATTTTGTACTCGATATTTGATGAAAAAGATACCCTTGTACTGACCAAAGATTTAGGCCACAAAAGCAAAATTAATACTACCATTCCCTTTTGCATTATATTAAACCTTCCTTTCCCTACAGTGAAAAAGAGACAATTCTGATTCTTTGGCCTTCCTCTCGCCGGGTGGTCCTGCTTGCTGACTCGTCCCCCACCGCCTGCTATCGTCCAGAGAGACGAGGGTAGGTGTGGGTGTCCTTTTTAACTACTACAGTCTGAGAGTTCATGCGACTAAGTCCAGTACGCACGCGTTTATAAAAACTGCTACATAATGTATCTTACCAATGCTTCGCAGTGTTTAACTTAAAAATAAAATAATCATTCAAGTTAGTATTTGTGTTGTGTCTTATTCATATGAGATAACAGCAATTATTTACAATGGTGACCCCGCCTAAAGAACACTGCACCTCATCAAAAGAACTTTACACTAAGAAATGAACAACGTAAACTGGACTCGTACCGAAAAGAAATGAAACACACTTTGGAATCTTCAGGAAAATACAAGTGATTACTCATTTTCGTCGCAAACGTTTCAAAGAAAACCTTCGACGTAAGTACAACAATACTATATTTCCCCCCTCCTTCCTAGTCAACACACACACACACACACACAAAAAAAAGAAAAGATACACACATATATATAAAAAAAAAAAAAGAAAGGAAGAAAATGGAAGAATCCAGTGTGCAACAAATAAACATAAAAACTCCTGAATTTATGGAAACGGCAGTAAATGGCTGGTTTTCTATTCTGGAAGCCCAATTCCACCTACGCAACATAACAGCTTCAACAACCAAATTTTACGCTGTCATCACTGCCTGCAGAAGTGGTAGCTTAAATACCGATAAATATTTTAGAAGGCAGGAAATATGAGGAACTAAAATGCTCCTTAATTGAGTCCCACGAAAGGACCAAGCCGGAATTGCTCGACAAACTAATGTCAACTAACACTATAACTGGCCGCCCTTCCGCTTATCTTCAAGAGATGCTGTCTATTGCAAAAAGAATAGGTATTGGCGAAGAGATTGTTCTTCATAAATTTTTACAAGCCTTACCCGCAACAATTTCCCCGGTCATTGCCTCACAGAAAGAATTAAACCCATCTCAACTAGGAAAACTAGCGGACGAACTAAAAAAAGTAACTGTTAAATTCTGCAGCACCAGTAAATGTGGTCATAAATGAAATAGAACTGCCGGTATTCATAAGAAAAAGCCTGGATAAACACCCAGAAATTATTTCTCCGCACACCAACAAAAACAGTGAGTACTGTGGTGTTTATCACATAATCGACACAGGCAGCCACTCCCCAGTCTTCGCTAAATCCAGACAACTGTCCGCTGAAAAGCTGACGGCGACAAAAGAGGAATTCAAATGTTTGACAAACGAAGGTGTAATAACCCCTTCAGACAGCGAGTGGTCAAGCCCACTACATCTGGTACCCAAACAAAGTGGAGGCTATCGTTGTTGTGGAGACTACCGCGCCTTAAACAGCATCACTAAAAGTGATAGATACCCCATCCCCAATATAAACTCCTTTACGGCTAAACTCGCTGATAAACAGCGATTTTCGAAAATTGATTTGATTTCGGCATATCATCAAATTAAGATGCACCCCGATGATATTCCAAAAACTGCCATAATCTCGCCGATGGGACTCTATCAATATGAATACATGCAGCGGCTACATTTCAAAGATTTATGGACAAAATTTCCCGAGATATCGACTGTGTTTTCATTTATATAGACGACATATTGATCTTCAGTGAAAATGAACAATCCCACAAACAAGATATCGACACAGTTTTTCAAATCTTAGAAAACAACAGCCTAAAAATATCTCTTTCCAAATCCATCTTCAATGTGACATCTCTTGACTTCCTAGGATTTAGAATCAATTCAAAAGGAATTACACCAACTGCAAATAAAATTAAAGAAATAGAATCTTTTCCGTGCCCTAAAGATGCAAAAAGCCTACGCAGATTTCTGGGTATGGTAGGATTTTATAGGAAATTAATACCAGGATTTGCGAAATTAGTCTTACCCCTATCTGAGAGAATGAGACTAACACCGAAAGGTTTAATCACCTTAAATACATCGGAAAAAGAAGCCTTCTCTACTATGACAAAAATACTTGGTAACCTAACAGAATTACCCCACCCTCAACCAACTTGTACCCAATATCAACTAGTAACGGACAGCAGCAAAGATGCAGTAGGTGCTGCCTTACATCAAGTCATCGATGGAACCCAGTACCAATAGGGTTTTTCTCAAAAAACTCACAGCAACACAGACGAGATATTCCACTTTCGACCGTGAACTTTTAGCAGCATATTTGGCCGTATTACACTTTCGCCACATAATAGAAAGTCGCGAAGTATTGCTTCTGACAGACCATAAACCAATATGCGGTGCATTTCACAGTTTAAAACCTGCAAAATCAGATAGGCAACAAAGACAACTAGCCATCATCACAGAATTAATTTCAGATATTGCCCATGTGAAGGGTGACCAAAATATAGTTGCAGATTGTTTATCTCGCCCAACATTTGCTGTACAAATAGATATGTACGACCTCCCTGCACTCGCAGATGCACAGAAAAGAGACACCGAAATACAGTCCTATCCAGACTTAAAGAAATTCACATTATATGGAAAAGATCAATTTGTGTTATGTGATACATCAACGTCATACCCTAGACCTTTTGTACCATATACACTACAGAAATCTATCTTTGACAGCTTACATTCAGTATCACATCCTGGAATAAAATCATCTATCAAAATGATTAAGGCTAGATTTTACTGGCCACATATGGATAAAACAATTAAAGAATTATGTGCATCATGCACATCTTGTCAACAAGCAAAAATATACAGACATACTAAATCACCAATTCAAACGTTGGAAATACCATCATCAAGATTCCAGACCGTACACATTGATATAGTTGGACCATTACCCCCAGCAAAACGTGCCAACAATCCTTATACAAGCCCATGTCGGTATGTTTTAACATGTATAGATCGAACCAGTCGATGGATAGAAGCACAACCTATAGCAGATATTACAGCACAAACTGTAGCAGAAGCTTTTGTTGACACATGGATTACTCGCTTTGGTGTTCCACTGCATGTCATAACTGACAGAGGCACACAATTTGAAAGCGAACTATTCCTTGAATTGTCAAAAATTATTGGATTCTATAGATTACGAACGACTTCTTATCATCCGCAATGCAACGGACTTATAGAAAGAGAACATAGAACTATTAAAGCAGCTATAATGGCCCGAAAATAATCTTGGATTTCAGCTCTACCAATAGTCCTCTTAGGAATTCGAAGTATGCCCAACGACTCAAATTTTTCCCCATTTTATGCGGTCACAGGTACACAAATGTTATTACCACAACTAATGATTGGTACAGAAAATACAGAAATAATTACACAAAATTTTACAAGAGAACTACACAAAACTATGGAAAAATTTGATCTGACAGACTTTTCAAACAGAGATAAATCAACAAAGAAAACGTACGTACCAAATCAACTTCAAACCTGTGATAAAGTTTGGATTAGGATAGACCGCGTTCGAAAACCATTAGAAGCACCCTATTCAGGTCCTTACATTGTACTCGAACGAACACCAAAATATTTCCTAATAGAAACGAACCCAAACACGCATACACAAGTTTCAATAGACCGTTTGAAACCTTACATTGAAAACAAGCAAAAATGTACGCAAAATACAACTATCAACAAAAATAAAAACAACGACATTTTACTCCCCGAAAAAGTGCAGGAACATGAGATAAAAACAAAAACTTCAAGTAGGAGAGTTACATGGAAAAAAGATACTGAATACATTTATTATTAAAAATTTCTTTTTAAAATAAATAAATAAAAAAAATAAAAATATACATATATATATGTATATATATATGTATATATATATATATATATATATATATATATATATATATATATATATATATATGAGCACTCCGTCTACTGGCAGGGTACCTCTCTGTACTGACCAAAGATTTAGGCCACAAAAGCAAAATTAATACTACCTTTCCCTTTTGCATTATATTAAACCTTCCTTCCCCTACAGTGAAAAAGAGACAATTCTGATTCTTTGGCCTTCCTCTCGCCGGGTGGTCCTGCTTGCTGACTCGTCCCCCACCGCCTGTTATCGTCCAGAGAGACGAGGGTAGGTGTGGGTGTCCTTTTTAACTACTACAGTCAGAGAGTTCATGCGACTAAGTCCAGTACGCACGCGTTTATAAAAACTGCTACATAATGTATCTTACTAATGCTTCGCAGTGTTTAACTTAAAAACATAAAATAATCATTCAAGTTAGTATTTGTGTTGTGTCTTATTCATATGAGATAACAGCAACCATTTACACCCTTTTTTATACAAAACATGCAAAACATGCAAAAAGAAGAAACTGGTGATATTGTCACATGTGAGAAAAAAGTCAACGCCCAGTGTGAACTATTTAAATTAAAAGATTTGTCAGTTGACATGTTTAAGTGTCAACAAGAATTTAAGGTCAAAGATTTTATCGATTATGGAGCAAGATTCAGAAATTAACTTGCAAAAAGTGACAGAAGAATGTCAGAAATTTATAAATGTGAAAAGGGATACCACTAGGATAGAGGGGAAAAACTACATCGCATGTCCTAATAGTAAAACAAAAAAAATTTCCCAAGAACAAAGGAAAATTTTTGAATGTTGGAGCTGTGCAGGTTTGCACTTAAGAAAAAATTGCCTTTTAAAGACAAATGTGGTTTAGTCGGAAACTGAGCCTCCCAGTGCCAAACTAAACAAAATAAACAAAGACAAAAATTTAAGTCTAAAGTAAATGTGGTGTCGTCAAAAGAAGAAGTGAGACAAGAAAGTAAAAGAAAATTTGTCAATACCAAAATAAATGGTCACATAGTGAAACTACTTTTGGATACAGGTAGCGATATTTCAATTATTGACGAAGTAACCTGGAAGAGAATTGGGTGTCTAAAACTAGAAAAAACATTTAAAATTGCCAAAGGAGTATCCGGCAAGAGATTAAAATTCATGGAAGAATTTAAGTGCAGTGTATCCCTTGAATCAAAACTTTTTCTTTTTTTTTTGTTGTTCCAGGTATAAATTCTTGCCTTTTCGGAATTGATTGGATCGTTTTGTAATAGTGTGAGTGTAGCTGAAAAGAAAAATTCCAAACAAAATGAGGATTTTCTTACGGTCTTAAAAAGTCAATTCCCCAGGGGGTTTTTCTGAGGGGTTAGGTATGTGTACTAAGACCGAAGTGAATTTTGAACTAAAGCAAAATGTGAAACCTGTTTTTAAGCCAAAAAGAAACGTGACTTTTTCTTTAAAAGAAGATATTGAAATTGAACTGCAGAGACTGCAGGAAAATGGTGTAGTCGAAAAAGTTGACTATTCTGAGTGGCCAAGCCCCACTGTATATGTTAAAAAGAAAAATAAGAGGATTCGGGTATGTGCCGATTTTTCTACAGGTCTCAATGACTGTCTTATGGATCATAGTTATCCACTCCCATCCTGAGAAGAAATTTTTACAAAGCTGAATGGAGGGAAAATTTTCTCCAAAATTGATATATCTGAGGCTTACCTTCAGGTAAAAGTTAATGAAGAATGTTTGAAGAATTTGTGTATCAATACCCATTTAGGACTCTTCAGACTCAAAAGGCTCCCTTTTGGTTTGAAAGTAGCTCCAGCGATATTTCAGCAAATAATGGACACAATGCTTGCCGATTTAGGTTTTGCAATCGCATATTTGGATGACATTCTTGTAAAGTGCAGGAACATAAGGAGCATATCAGAACATTTTTCCAAAGAATTGAAGAATTTGGTTTCAAATTGAGTGCCGAAAAATGTGAATTGTTTTAAAACAGATTTGGGTCAAATCATTGACAGCCAAAGCAGAAGACCGGATCCTCAGAGAACAGAAGCCATTGAGAGGATGCCAGCACCTAGCAATATTGTCCAGTTACAATCTTTTGAGGGTTTAGCACAATATTATGCTATCTATATCCCAAAAATGCATAAGTTGAGAGCACCATTGAACGAATTATTAGAAAAAGGACGAAAGTGGATTTGGTCAAAGGAATGCCAAAGTGCATTTGAAGAGATTAAGAAATGCCTGCTATCTGATTTAACACTGGCACACTTCGATCCACAAAAGGAATTAATTGTGGCATCAGATGCAAGTGATTATGGTAAAGGAGCAGTACTTCTCCATAAACTGGAAGACGGATCAACGAAGCCAATAGTTCATGCTTCCAGATCACTTTGCCTACAGAGAGAAACTATTCTCAAATTGAAAAAGAAAGTTTAGCAATAATTTATGCAATTAAAAAATTCCATAGATTTATTCATGGCAGGATTTTTATGTTGCAGACTGACCACAAGCCCTTGTTGACTATTTTTGGATCTAAAAAAGGCATACCCACTCACACTGCAAACAGACTTCAACGATGGAGCATAATTTTGTTGAATTATAATTTTAAAATGGAGTACATTTCATCCAAAAATATCGGACATGCAGATGGACTATCCAGATTGATTCAAAAGTGTGCAGAACCTTTAGAGGACACAGTGATAGCTGCATTAAGAGAGGAGAAAGAACTCCCCAGACTGCTATGCAACACGATTCAAGAGTTACCAATGACTCTGAACGACATCAATAAGGCAGCAGGAACGGATGAATTCATTGTAAGAACAAAAAACCAGATGCAGCTACATGACAAGTCAAAGAAAGACTAAAAAATTTCGCCATTTTCAATTTGCTCACAGACTTTATTGTATGCAGAGTCGTCATACCGACCACACTACAAGAGAGAATTCTAAAAGAATTCCATAACGGTCATCTAGGCATGTCCAGAATGAAGGCCTTGATGCACAGATATACAAATTGGCCTAATATGGACTGGGACATCGAAAAAATGGTAAGAGAGTGTGGAGGGTGTCAGCTAGCAGCAAAGGCACCACCTGTACAGTTACAACCGTGGCCGAAGACGGATGCACCATGAATGCGGTTACACATTGACAAAACAGGTCCGTTGAATGGACATTACTTCTTAGTGGTTGTCGACAGCTTTACAAAATGGCCGGAAGTGTAAACATCCGACATCGACTAGTACTACAGATGCATTAAGATATCTCTTCAGTCATTTTGGAGTACCTAAAACTATTGTCAGTGAGAGAACGGCACCCAATTTACCAACAAAGAGTTTGAAGAATTCTGCAAGGCCCTATCCATTGAACATTTAACAACTGAAATATACCATCCAAGGTCAAACAGCCTCGCAGAGAGATTTGTTGACACATTCAAAAGAGCTTTAAGAAAACACTAAGGCATGCACACTGATGAGAAGAGTCTTGAAAATTTTTTGTCTGTATACAGGATCACTCCTAACCCAAACACGAATGCTGGTTTGTCACCAGCTGAACTAATGTTCACACAGAAAATCAGATCCGTACTTGACAGGATTTTACCAAATGCAACCAAAACAACAGCAATGAGAAAAAATCATTCAACAAGATTCTACAAACCTGGTGACAAAATATTCTTCTTGAACTATAGAACTGGGAAAAGCTTTTAGGAGGAGGGGATGATTATGAAAAGAATTGGGCACATGCTATATTCGGTAAGAATAGTAAATTTGACTGTCGCAGGCATATGAATCAGCTAAGACCTTGAAACACTGATGACTACAAACAGGCAAAAGATAATGAACTGCCCTTAGAGGTATTGTATTAATCTTTTAATATTCCTCTACTCATAGCACAACCTACTCCAAGAGTAGTATCTTCTACTCCAGGTTACAGAGTACCAGTTTCACCACCAGCTCCACCCCCTCAAATGGTGTTGAGGAGAAAAAGTACAAGAGTGAAAAGAAAAGTTAACCGACTGAGCCCCAGATCTAAAAACAAACGGTATTAAACAAAATTCTCCAAGGAGAAATTGGCTTGGGGGGAGGTGGTAATGTGGAGATAGGTAACCAACCTGGAACATTCTACACAAGGAACCAAGTCACCGGATTTCACCTGACCCTTAAAAAACAGAGACTTCCTCCTTGAACGTTAGTACGCTTTATTTGTCTCTATGTAAATATGTAAATAAACTTCTTTTTAAGTATTCAAACCACAGTGTACATTTATTTATTCCTTTCACGGAATACTTTATCTTTGATTGTCCAAATAATAGGCCACCTTAGGATATATCAAATTCATATTCAGCACACAGTTAACATTTACTTTTTATTTTTGTTTTCATTATTCGATTTTGTAAATAAAACCCAGTGTTCTAATTGCCTAAAATAAAAAGGAATATTTCAAATTCTTCATTTATCATAGATTTGTTTTGAATTCAAGACCATTTCAGTCTTGTCTGTCCAGTTATTCGTTTTGTGTTTTTATTTTGTTCAATTTTTCCAAAACAGGAGATGAATAAATTGGAATAAAGGAACGTTGTTCTCCTCCCTCCCTCCCTCCCACCGATCCATACGTGACCCCAATTTGAACATGGCTGACTCAAGCAATGTGTAAAACATTTTTTGGGATATATTTCTTCTTTTTTTTTCCTCTTATTCCTTTCTCTTGGATTTGCTGCACTGCTGTTAATGTTGTTGACTAATTCCTGCATTCCTGCGTTTTGTGATAAAATTCAAGCTGAAGTTGACAGTTTGGACTTGGACTAAGTTAACTGGACTAAGTTATACTGTTGAAATCATTGCATTTAAGTTATCTGATGAATTTGTATCTCGCTGAGAGAAATCTCCTTTAAGTAAAATCCAAGAAATCTGTCGAGAACTTGGCAGTTAAATATGTTGCAAAAATACTATCTTGGAAAAATACAAATAGAAAATATTCTCGTAGGAAAGATTGAATTGGAAGTGTCTATCACTATAACTAGATATTTTCTTCAGGCTTTAGACTGAAGAAAATGGATACGTCTCAAACTAAGTCAAAAGAAAATATTTCTATTCTGACTGAACTCAAAGAAGGAACTAGGAAGTTTACCAGACTTCTTACCTCTTCAGAGAATGAAAAAAAAAAGTTTTTTATATAATAATACAAAGAACTATGTGTTTTCTTGCTATAAAACATTATTTCAGATAAATTTTCTTTGTCTTGAGAGGACTTTTATTTTTAAAATAGGCGACATTACAAAATATAAGCTTAAATTGTTCGAACAAACTCTTTTTGACTTTACTAAAGTATTTCGACCTTTCTAAAAAAAAAAACTATGTTGAAATCTTATCACAGCAGTAAGTAAAAAAGTCTTCCTTAACCTGTCTTTCTGTTTATCTTTCATAATTGTTACCACAAAGGATTTTGTAGCTGAGAGCAAAATCTTAGCAGCAGACAGCTCGTGAACTTTTTTTAGCTCTAAGTTTCTTTTTTTCAATAAAATTGTTTCTTTCTTTCTATCCACCAAGTCTTTTCATTTTTTTTGTTGCATTTCTTTGTCTTTGTATTGATAATGTTTTTATACGTCGAAGTAACCTTCATTGAAAGTGATGATAATTTCAACAAATGGTACATTATACTATAAATGGGTTGTGTTTAAATTAATACAATTAATAAAAAGTTCTTACTATTTAATAATTGAGCACTCTGATGAATTTCTTTTAGTGGGGGGGGCAATTCAAGTTTTGTAAAGCGTCAATATCATGGAAACTATTCAACTTAAAAACATGAATTATACCTAGATTTTTGTAATCAAGGGATCCAATAAAACCAATTCTGACTTCATTGAATTATTATTTGTCTTGAAATGGAACCGAAGTGTAACAGAATTATACATGATAACAATTGAACATGAATGCAAATTTTGCAAAATAACAGGAATATAAGTTGAACAATCTATTTGTATTGTCCTTAGTGATATTTTATTGATATTATTTTGCATTTAGTTAGGACATTTTTCATTTAAAGGCAGCCTTTTTGCACTTGCATGATGGCACATGCATTTTAAACACATTCCTGGAAAGGGGCAATGTGAGAATCAATGGGTCATCTTTTTCCATCCATTCATTTTTGGGCTTGGGACTTGTGGCTTGTGTGCTAGTTCAGATGTTCGCCTGGAAGACAAACATCCCTCAACAACATTGCAGTCTAGGTTCTCTTTCCCGCTTTTACTGCGTCAGCTTGCAAATACAAACGACAAGTGATACTACTTCAAGCGGAGTCAGTTTGCAACAATTTCTAGCACTGCATTTCATATATCATCAAAGTTTAGTGAAGTTGTTTGCAAAATGTACACCAACGAACCTATTATTGATGACGCTGATGTTGACCTCGTTTTTGGTATAGCTGCCTTAATAGTATTAGCATAGCTTAAATAAATTTCTCTGTTGATCCTACAGCATCCGATCGCGAATGCTGTAATGGAAGATCAGTTTCACTTTCATAATCAATATATTTTCATGCAGGCTTTTTGAATATTTGGAACAACAGTTTCAAATATTCAAGTGACGCCATGGACTGTGGCTGCACATCTTTAACAGGTTGAATGACAAAATTCCAGTTCCAGAACAAATATGCAAGTCGATGGAAGTTGATTTCTATAGGCTCTTGGTCCATCCCTGGGGTTTCTACTGAGGGAAACTGGAACATTGAGATATTTGTTTCATGGAAAGAAAATGTAACAGTTCTGTATTGTGATTTAGATTGTCAAGTGCTACAACCATTTAATCTTATGACTCAGGACAGACTACATAAGCATTCTCATGCTAATTAGATACTAATGTAGCAGTTCTACCAGTTTCTTGCACCTTACTTGGGAATGCAGTTGTAAGGCCAAAAACACTGCACAAGTGTTTACAGGTGATGTTCAACATGGTCAGTCGATTATGGAAATTGTCTTTCATAGGAGATGATTTAGGACCATGAAGCAGTGTACAAAAGAAATATTTTAGCCTTATTGGAACAGCAGATTCCTTTAGGAAACAACCTCTTTAAACTGAACACTGTATCATGACCCAAAACTGCTTTATGTAAAATTGATGCTGTCATTAGGTACGGGATTCTTCCTCTGGTATCTTTTTAAAGCTGTCTCTGAGCATACACGAAATACTCAATTTCTTCTTTTCTTCTGTCAGATGTGGAAAATGTTCAAGCACTCACGCAATGTGCCATTTGACTTTCTTATGAATCCCAACCTTTCTGTCATATCTGTTAAATTTTGGAAAGCAAAGATTTTACAACCTCCAGAAATTTCTTCATTGACAAATTGTAGTAGCTTGTTTTCTTGTGTCTTGGTTTGTACTGATTCCATAATGCTGACAGTTGAATTTAATGTAATAATTTTGATGGTACTTAACTTCAATAGTTACCAGATCTCCTTCTGCAAGCCTTGCTACAATGCAATCTTCTCCCAATGAAACTGCTGTCATGGAAACATGCTTCATCATCGATGAGGGAAACTTCTTGGAATGAATGGTCATCTTTACTCGTTTCGTTACAGAAGAGACGTATGCCTTTTTTTGATTATTATTTTGATTAGTTTCTGTGCTATATCTTTTTGGTCATTTTCATAGAGGTTGCAAGCCTTTGGAATAATGTGTTCTTGCCTGATGTCTTGTAAAGACATGTTATCAAATCCAGCCTAGCTCACACCCAGACATAATGCCCAACACCCTCAAGTTTGAGACATACAGTTATCGTCTCTTATTTTCATAGTTGGCGATATCAACTTCCTTTCTCTCTTTTTCTTTCTCACTCTCTTTTCATCTGGGACATCATCCCATATGGAGGTGTGAAGATTTCTCTCCTCCTCTCCTATTTTTTCTTATAAACATATCTTGTACCAGTCACATGTAATAAATTCACACGGTTTGTAAGTTACATATTTTGGTGAGTGTTTCTTTTATCGTTCATCCACTGCTTTTGTCATTCTCGATGTGGTAGACGGCATTTAACAACGTCCACAATATAACTAACAACATATTTTGTGCCAGAATGCTAAATTTGCTTGCATAGTTGTTTCGTTTGGAACTTCCAAGTTTGGATGAGGTGCGGCATCAACATCTCGGAATTAATTTACAAGGTTGTATGCTCCACTTACAGACACTAGATTGCAAAGAGTACAGACAAGTTCTTTGGTTTTTTTTAAGCAGAGGATGCACAACTCATTTCATTGTCTAATCCATCATATAAGCATAGAAAGAAAATACATGTAATAAGCCCGCATAACCAATATAACTCATAATAATAACAAAGCACAAGAATCTGGCGTTTCTTATGCAATTTTACCATTTTGAGACACATAAATACTCTAATGTAGTTAGAAATGGTTTTATTGGATTCCTTGACTATGAAAACCTAGGAATTCATGTTTTGAGGTTGAATATTTTCCAAGATATTGACATTATTAGATTTGGTTGGCGGCCACCTTGTAAAATGGTGTTGTTCACTCAGACTAAAATTGTTACTTCAACCAAACTTTTACAAAAACTTGAATTGAAAATGAAAATTTGCATATACCACACTCAGGAATGTATATATTTCATTATTTATAGCAATCTAATATATTATTTATAATTAGTGCTTCCATATTGTACCCCTTACTCCTCCAACAATGTTTTATGAGTGACGTCGCTAAATTAAGCTGTTCTGGTCACTTAGTACTTGGCAGTCACACTAGCCCTGAACTTTCTTGGTATATTTCTTAACTTCACCTCCAGTTAGCTAGGGAATGTTTAACTTGCACACAGTGCTTGAGTCCCTCCTGAATATAATCCTGACATCATATGGGAGTTATATACTCACTATAGAAGACAAAAACTAATATAAAATGTTCAAATAATTCAAATGTCTTATTTTTGCCTAGATTCAGAATCTGTTGACATAAAATGTTATATAACTATTCCCAATATTATTCTGAAATCTTCATTTTCATAAGTGAGATTTCAGCATTTCAAAGAAGAGATTTCAGCATTTCAAAGAAGAGATTTCAGCATTTCAAATAAGAGATTTCAGCATTTCAAAGAAGAGATTTCAGCATTTCAAATAAGAGATTTCAGCATTTCAAATAAGAGATTTCAGCATTTCAAAGAAGAGATTTCAGCATTTCAAAGAAGAGATTTCAGCATTTCAAATAAGAGATTTCAGCATTTCAAAGAAGAGATTTCAGCATTTCAACATGTAAAAGCATGTACTGATAATAATCTCTTAAAAAATCTTGAAAGTTTTTTTAAAACGTGACGATAAAAATAGAAATGTACAATCACAGATTTTTGTGAAAACATTCTGTATTTCTATTTTGTTGCATTTTAGCAATTTGCAAAATTTGTGCAAAACTTCAAATTCAATTGATACAAAACAGTTTACACTATTTCTGAGATGAACGATTGTTTCAAAGGTTTCAGGTGCTACGATTTTCATAATGTAGAAATATTTTAATGTCAATGTATTTTAGTCCAGTCAATGTTTTGGTTGAAATTCTTACATTACTGATCAGAAAAAAAACGCAGAATAGAAAATGTTTAGAATTAGAAAAATCTGAACATAAACATTGAAAAAAAGAACAAAATGGTTTCATTTCAATATTTTATTTTTCAGCATTTCCTTTCACTTTAGACATTTACACATACACTTAGTTATTTTAGTGGTTAAGTAGCACCAGTCATGAAAAATAGTCACACTTCACACACTCAAATTGCCTAGAAAACATTTCCTTTCCCCTTGCAACAGTAAAGCAGCAAAATTTTTAAATGTATGGGTAAGCTGGATTCGAAGGTGATGATTTCATGAATGTTGTTTTTAAGTAGCTAGCAAATGATGTGGCCGAATTTTATTTCAAAATAATCAAATGTTCTTTCCCAGTCAACAATTTTGGTTTGATAAAGAGCAAACAAATAATAATAATAAAAAATTAAAACAGTAAAATCTCATTAAATGCTAACTTTTTATTAGATCAACTTTTTTTCTCTTTAGAAGAAATTTCTTGTAATGATTGCAAACATATTTACCCCTTCTTTTAACTATGCAAAAAATGACCTACTAGATATTTTAAAATATTTATCTAGCTAAAAACCCAATAACCATAGAATACCTGGTGTAATGAGAGCTGAAATCAGAGCTGAAGTTGAGTGAGACATCATGCTGGCTAAGTTCACCCAAAGAGTCTGAATAAGCTACAAGTTGGTAGGACTTGCTTTAATATAGTCCCAGGAAAGGACAGGACCTATATAGGATCATCAAACTCTGGAAGCAGACTGAACTGGGGCAAAGTTGGAGACAATTGCTGAAATAAGGCTGCTTTAAGTTGTTTTTTTTTCAATATTTTTTTGATTGACACATGTAAATTTTCTATTGTAAGTTTTTTTTAAAAGTATTTTGGTGATGAACCTGCGTGACTGGATTCATAAAAAGAATTTCCATTTCCTCAATGTTAACATTTTTCATAAATAATTTCCAAGTTGAAAACTTCAGTGGATAAAATGCCAGAAAACTTGAATTCTTGAAAAAATATTTTTCCATATGTTCTTACATCTTTTGATTAGCCGAGAGAAAACCTTGTTGAACAATGTTTGTCTTGGATAATCAGTAGATGTAATAATATTTCACATTCAAAATAAATCACGTTTGTCATTTTCCAAATACATGTTGGGTGTAATGCACTGAAATTTGCATCTCCGACCCAACATCAGTAAGGAATATTTCAGTTTCTGCCAAGTTGAAATCTTTTTTCTTAAAAAGGCAAAATTAATTTTGAAAGACAAAGTTGTTGGCAGCTTTTCTATTAATTTCTCTTGATGAAAGATGAAAGCAGCAAATTAAACTATACAATCTTAATTTATTATTTTTAACCAATTTTTGACCAACATAAATGTATCTTATAGCTTGGATTTAATAGAAAACTCGACTGGCAAAAATATGCTTCACTACTTTTAGGAAACATTTCTTCAGTCAGTTGATTAAGAGAAAAATTTAGCACAAAACTGCAATAAACCTTTTTTTATTTAATTGCTAGAAAGTTTGGCTTTGTGGAACACACCTCAAATTAAAATATCTTTAATAATCAATATTTTTAACAGAGTAAGAGAACAAATTATCAAGTTTCTGATGAGTATATACTCCTCTTACAAATTTTGCTGCAAGTGACCTGTTAATTTGCTGAACAAGTGATCAATTTGCTGAACAAGTCATGAAAGAGATAAAAGGAATGTGTTTGCAAATAGAAAATGGATGATTAAATGGATAGAAACTCAAATGAGAGAGACCAAATGCAGCCGTAACCTTACAGTGGGCAAGAAAACAATCAAAATGGCTGGAACTTTAATTTAGGTTGTTTCAATTAAATGTGTAATAATTTCTGGTTGAAAAATTCCAACATGGCAAACGACAATCATTACATTAGTCAATGCAGAAGTGGACATTATTTTTTTTCACTTTGATCAATTGAAACCATTTCTTGTGCATATTCACACAGAATAGTGAGAGTCAAAGGTAAAAAAGAGCCAAAGGTAAAAAAATTCATAAATTTATACATGTATATTAAAGAATTAATAAATTAAAGAAGTAATATATTAATTAAATATTTTATTAAATATTAAAATACATAAATATTCAATATATTAAATAGCCGAATATATTAAATATTTATATTAAAAAAAAAAATACGATCCAGTATATTTTTTTTTTCATGTTTAATTTCAATTTAAAAAAAAAAAAATAAAAATGAAATGCATTGATTCTTACCATATGATAAAATTATATGATCATATTTTTGTCTACAGATGTCTAATGGATTGAAATTGTTGACAAAAACATTGCACCAGTTGGCCGTTTCAGTTGCACTTTTAAAGGTGAATGCTTTTTTTGCTTAATACAAGAAGCTTTATTGTAAAATAAATTTTAAAAATTCTAGAATTTTAGGGAATCTTATTGTTATTTTGGACGATTTTATGGCTATCCACTGTTGGTATTTTGAACAAATGTACATGAGGTCATAGCATAATAAATAAATGTAAATTTCTGCATTCCAGTTGCTACAGCCTCATTTGTTCAATTGTTCTTCTCTTGTCTATAAAAATGATCATTTTTGATCTATGTTGCAGATTTTATGTACTAGATACAATGAATAGAACCATATATGAAATTATAGAAACAAGAAAAAAACCTACTCAGATGAATCAACATTTCAAGAATGTTACGTGTCTTGTCAGGGGTTCAATAGATTTATTTTTCTCATATTTATATGACTTCACTTACATTACTACATATGTATTGAGCACTTTATTGAGAATCTTTAAAATAGAAGAAAAACATGACCAATTCCAATTAGTGGCATTAACGAAAACGTTGTGGAAACAACAATGTTGATGAGCACAATTCATGTTCACTTTGAGTAAATGTGAACTCCAAAAATATCTGAATTCTTTTGTGGTTGTTTCATATGGCGTATCAAGTATCTTTAGGTCATTTCATGCTGAAACTGTACATATACCGTCTTGCATACGATTGTCTTTGTGCAGGCAGATATTTTGTAGTTTGTAAATGGTAGTCATATTTAACCCATAGATGGGAGTCTGACCCACTTCAGTAGTGGAATGACCCTCAAAACTCCTAACATCTAAAAGTCAAACTAAAAGAGCAGATGATGACCGGGTTCAGTTTGTGTTAAATCTCTGAAGGTGAATTGTTTTTGTTCTATCAGCCATAAGGCTGATAGAACAAAAACAATTCACCTTCAGGGATTTAACAAATGGTTCAATTTAAAATTCTGTACCGAGTTCAACAAGATACATCTTTGTAAGGTTACATCAGCTGAAACATAAGAATAAGATCCAAGATAATAATAATTCAAAATGATATTTTAAATATCTTACAATCACTGGCTTATTACACTGGTTTACAAAAAAATTAAGGCAAGCACAAAAATACCCATTTTTACCTAATTTAGGGGTACTAAATTCAAATTTGAAATCCTCTAGTTTTTTTTAGATAGGCATAGTGTGCATTTTGTGCATATACGGTACATAAAGGCATACATGAATACAAGGTTAATTTTAATATTGTGAGACTTATGGCTTATTTTTCTTTAGTTATTATGCACTAAATGTAATTGATAGCATTACATAATATATATATCAAGGTGGATTTTGGTAGTTAAGGCAGCAAATCTCAATCCACACTCAGTAGTACTCTGGCACTCATTGAAAGACGTTTTGCAGACGGCACAGTAAGTTGGTGTCGCTCAACTATCGTGTTACACATCTTTTGGGTTGCTCAAATGCACATTTTATTGCCTTGCATATGATTTAGTTTTACTTTGTTATATTTTCAGATTCTTCAATGGCTTCAAGCATGTCAAAACGTTGAGGATGCTTCAACAAGGCCAATTCTTTTTGCTATATGTATGGAGACTTCACAACAGTTTCACAGCATTGAACCATCACTTCCCTCCTCAGAACCACCTACTTTCACTATTTTGACTGTAAAATTGGTGATCAGGACAAATCTTGGGCTCCACACATCTGTTGTAAACCCAGCTACAATGGACTAACTACACGGTTTAATGGCAACGGAAAGCGGCTTTCAACTTTGCAGTCCCAATGGTTTGGAGAGAGCATTGAAACCATGCAGATGATTGTTATTTTTGTTTAACTAATATAAATGGTTTCAATGCATTTTCTAGGAAAAAGATCAAATATCCCAATCTTTGATCTGCTAGGAGACCTGTTCCCCATTCAGATGATCTTCATATACCCACACCTCCAGTAAATAAAGATCTCTTTTCCTCATCAGATGAACAAATACCTTCAGGGAAGGATTTTACCGAGTCAATATCTTTGGAAAATATTGAGTCTATATATTCAGGAACACTGGATCATGAAAACCTGAATGATCTTGCTCGTGATTTGTATCTGTCAAAACAGCAGTCACAGCTCTTGGCTTTTCGACTTAAACAGTAAAACCTTGTCCAGGAAGATGTAAGGATCACCAGTTTCAGGAATTGGAACAAAGACCTTGCTTCCTTTTTCGACATGGAAAACAAGTTGTGCTACTGCACAAACATACCTGGCTTGTTTACGTCCTTTGCTTTGCCATATAATCACTGGCTTATTACACTGGTTTACGAAATGAAAAACTGGCATCTTTTCATAAGAAACAAAGTCTCAAGGGTGTTCTTCTGTACAACGGGAATATATATCCCAGCATTCCTATTGCACACTGTCCATCTAAAAGAAGTCATATGACAATATGGTGCTTCTTTTAGAAGCTATTAAGTACAATGATAACCAATGGAGTCTGTGTGGGGACCTCAAGGTCATTGGTCTTCTTATAGGTATGCAAGCGGGCTTCACAAAGTACTGTTGTTTTCTCTGTCTCTGGGATAGTCGAGCATTACAAGCAGAAAGACTGGGGATTTAAAAACACTTTTGTTTCTGGTGAACGCAACCTCAAGGAGAATCACTCAAGATTCATTTTCTCCATTCCCATCTCAACTTCTTCCCACCAAACTTTGGAGCAGTGAGTGATGAGCATGGAGAAAGATTCCACCAAGACATTACGAAGATGGAGAGCAACTGTCAAGGCAAATGGAACCTCGGCATGATGGGAGACTTCTGCTGGATGCTCTTGCGTGACATCCCAAAGGCAAAATACACCAGATCTTCTAAGAAAACGCACTTTTGACTGTCTGTGGTATTTTGAATTGTGTAATTGTGTCATCCAAGTATATTGATTCAATCAGTGTTCTTTATGTATCCTGATTTATCTGTCATAAGCTGCTGCGACTCTTGAAATATTCACATATATTCTCTGTTTAGACTAAAACTAAATAAAGCCAAAAAACTAGAGATGATAGAGCAAAACCTTTTATAAATTTGAATTCAATCCAAATTAACAAAAAACAACTATCCCCATTCTTGCCTCAGACCAAAAATTTATTTTTGTAAACCAGTGTTTATCACTATTATATATCATTATTATTTATTATAATCATTATTATTTATTATAATCATTATTTTTCATTATCATTTATCATTATCAGTATTATACTCACAATCATGAGGTGCAAAACAGATGACTTTTCAAATAAAGCAAATTAAATAAAACAAGTTAATTTTCAAGAGATTAATGCTATCACTAGCATCAACAAAATAGACTTTTGGCAATTTATAAATAAAAAAAAAAAAAGTGTAAAGTAAAAAAAAAGAAAAAAAAAAAAAAAAAAGAAAAGATTTTCACCCTCAAATAAAAATGGATTTTTGATAAAACTGAGCCAAGAGTAAAAATTTAAAGCTTCTCTCTCCCTTTCAAGCAGACTGACCTTTATTTTAGATATTTGAGATTTATATTTTCTTGTGAAAAAATCGGATGAAATAATTTAATTTCTCCTTTCCTTTTAAACTTTTGAAAGACAAAACACTTTTTTGTATCAAACACAATCTTCATGTTGGGAGAATGGCAAGTTCAAGATCATAACGTCTTTAAGGTGAATTTTCGGATTGCTGATCTTAGATCCCTTTTAAGGCCAACCATAGGAGCCAATGCATGCACACATGTGAGTATAACTCCTGTTAACTGCAAAAGTTACAATAAGATTGAAGATGTCATTACATGCAAACAGATGCCACCAATTTTCAAAAAAGTTCAATTAAAATGAGGTTTTAATTTTGCTTTCTTTTTCTTCTGTTCTTTTTCTAACCGAATGTCTTCAAGATCCTCTAAGATTCCAATTTTGGTACTGAAAATACAAAAATATATTTACAATTACATTTTAATATATAAAAAATATTTACAATTAAATTTATATTTTAATATATAAAACATATTTACAATTAAATTTATATTTTAATATATAAAACATATTTACAATTAAATTTATATTTTAATATATAAAACATATTTACAATAACATTTATATTTTAATATATAAAACATATTTACAATAACATTTATATTTTAATATATAAAACATATTTACAATTAAATTTATATTTTAATATATAAAACATATTTACAATTAAATTTATATTTTAATATATAAAACATATTTACAATTAAATTTATATTTTAATATATAAAACATATTTACAATTAAATTTATATTTTAATATATAAAACATATTTACAATAATATTTATATTTTAATATATAAAACATATTTACAATTAAATTTATATTTTAATATATAAAAAATATTTACAATTAAATTTATATTTTAATATATAAAACATATTTACAATTAAATTTATATTTTAATATATAAAACATATTTACAATTAAATTTATATTTTAATATATAAAACATATTTACAATAACATTTATATTTTAATATATAAAACATATTTACAATAACATTTATATTTTAATATATAAAACATATTTACAATAACATTTATATTTTAATATATAAAACATATTGACAATTAAATTTCTATTTTAATATATAAAACATATTTACAATTAAATTTATATTTTAATATATAAAATATATTTACAATTAAATTTATATTTTAATATATAAAATATATTTACAATTAAATTTATATTTTAATATATAAAACATTTACAATTAAATTTATATTTTAATATATAAAATATATTTACAATTAAATTTATATTTTAATATATAAAACATATTTACAATTAAATTTATATTTTAATATATAAAACATATTTACAATAACATTTATATTTTAATATATAAAACATATTGACAATTACATTTATATTTTAATATATAAAACATATTTACAATTAAATTTATATTTTAATATATAAAATATATTTACAATTAAATTTATATTTTAATATATAAAATATATTTACAATTACATTTAAATTTTAATATATAAAACATTTACAATTACATTTAAATTTTAATATATAAAATATATTTTTGCATAGAAAACAGATTCAAACAAAAAAAAGTATTTAAGAAATATTGACAAATCAAGAAAATACTTTTTCTTTTCATTCAAATTATTTTATAGATTTATCAAATTATTTTGTAGATTTATCAAATTAACTGAAAAATGTTTTTCATTTGTAATTCACTCTCATTTTTATCATATGTGACAGATTAGCTGTCTTCCTTTTCTAATAAGCTCCAGAAATATTTGTCAAATGAGGTGTTATTCATTGAAAGAAAAAATTGCTTTGGAAAGAGTCTACAATAAAATTTCTCTTTGAGTCTTTTATAGAGACATTGATATTTTCTTTTAAAAGCTTAACTGTTATTGTCTACACTATTTTTTTAATTTCTATTTATGCTATTTATTGTTATTTGCATCATTTTAAAATTATGATTCTTTTATAATTATTTCTAAATTATTGGTACAACTATAACATAACATCAAGATATTTTATTTAAAACTAGTGGTACCATGTTCTGGCATTGCTTGGGAAAGTATATTTTATCAAGAATTTTTTTTTTTTTTTTTTTACAAGGTGGTCACCACTTATCAAGGGCCGGAAGCTACTCAGGGATAAGGGTTATTGCAAGTACAGTACATTAGTGTGGATGTTTAAAGTGTCTACTTAAGGGGGCGGTTCATCAGGAATTTGTTTACGTTGGACTTGAAGACATCCAAGTTGTAGTCAGGAGGGAAGCAGGCAGACGAAACAGAGTTCCACAGGCGTGCAGTTCTAAGAAAGAAGCTTTGTTCATGAATCTACGTTTTGATTTAGGCATAGATAAAGTGTGGGGAAAGTTTTTGACAGTGGATTCAGCTAGACGGGTGTTTTTTGTAAAAGATTGGCGAGGGGCGACCAGAGATTGGAGTTCAGACAAGCACCTGCCATGGAGATAATGATAAAACAAGGATAGGCTCGCAACGTCTCTTCTGTGGGAGCGAGGTTGCAGGGAAGAGAAAAGGATATCCCCCACTAAGCCACGAAGTCTATTTTGTACTCTGTCAAGGCAGATAGGTTGTTTTTAGCAGCTCCTGCCCAGATATGGCAGCAGTATTCCATCCTTGGACGTACTTGGCTTTTATATAGATAGAGAATTACATCAGTAGTGAAATATCTTCTGGAGCGGTAGAAGGATCCCACCATCTTTCCAGCGACCTTGGCAACAGACTTGATGTACGTGTTCCATTTCAGATCAGGAGTGAAGGTCAAGCCCAGGGGCTTCTCCTAGACGAGAGCCATCCATTTCAATTGATGTCAGATGGGGATCAGAGCGTTGATGACGTAAAGATAGGAGTTTGGTTTTAGATGCATTAAAGGTAACCAGCCACGTCTTCCCTCACTGAACCACTCGTTCGAGATCAGAGGAGAGAGAATCAGAGAGAGATTTGTCATTTACAGCCTTTGATGTGTTGCCGTAGATGGTCGTGTCATCAGCATAGATGTCAACGAATGATTTAAGTATGTGTTTAGGGAGATCATTGATGTAGATCAGGAAGAGAGTTGGGCCCAGGATGGACCCTTGAGGGACTCCAGCATTAATACTGCAGGCCTCTGATTTTCAGACCCAAACATTAAACTATTAGTATTTTAATATTTATATGGAAATCTTTCAAAAGTATGTTAAAGGAATGTGCAAAACAAATCTCTCCTGTACATTATGAGTGTGTGTGTGTGTGTGTGTGTGTGTGTTTTTCTCCGCCAGGAGTGACTCTATAATTTTTTGTTGATGTAAAATACTTGTAGATTTGTATTTTTGTTTAATCAGGAACCAATATTTAACTATGGTGTTGAGTTGATAATTTGTTAAAAGGAAAACAAAAAGCACAAAGAATATGATTAGAAAGTGCATTAATATATTCGCAGGATAAATAATCAAAAATCATATAAACCTGACCTTTCTCTAATAAACCTTCTTTTACCTACACATACGAATAATACAATAGTTTGCAACACACTAAACAAACTAGAAATTCCAATCATACAAACCACATCACAAACTATAAGACAAATATTAAAAACTACAAAACATCTCCAAAACAAACCAGTTTCCAATGCAGGCATATACACTATTCCTTGCCAAAATTGCCATTCATGGGTAAGTTAGAAAAAAGGCTCAGTGAACGTAAAAGAAATAAAAAATAGCAATTCCCTAAGTGCATTATTCTTTCATTCATTGCAGCATAACCAGACTTTAAACAAGCAAAAATAGTTAAATTTATTTCAAATAAACCATGCTGGAGACTTCTTAAATGAGCGCTTATCGCAAACTCAAGCACAATTAAACAACATGCAGGTTTTTATAATGTAGCCATTAATAAGTAAACTTTTATTAAAAGAACATAATTAAATTGTAGACATAGGCTAACCTTCTCACACCATAGAAACACCCTCTATATAATCTCAATCAATAAAGTACATAACAAAAACACTCATTTCATTTCTGTTACACGCCTATATTTGAATTTTAACAGATATTCTTTTCAGAAAGGATATTAACTGCGTTCATATTTTTGAAAACATTGACAAAATGACCTTATTAAAAATCTCTCTCTCTTTAACAATGCAGGCCCCTCCTTTTTTGAATTTCCAACGTCTTTTTCCGTTTCTGAAATAGAACAGTGTCACACTTTGCACATGAAACATTTTCAAATATTTGTACTGATATTTTGTTTTCTTAATCTCATTCATCCAAAGGAAGTCTCGAAATAAAGACAAAACGTTGATGAACACATGACTTGGTTTGTTCCTTTTTATTCCTCTATTTTGTCGGAATACTATTTCCATCATTCTCATCACATATGAATATATATGTACATTTATAAATGAATATATGCATGTATTACAAGTTTATTTTTTCTTTTTAGATAACTTTGATAGGGTATGGCATAAAGGTTTACTTCATAAGATCGCTAGCTATGGTATAGCTGGAAAAGTCTTCTCAATTATTAAATCATTTCTTTCTGATAGGTTCATAAGAGTAGTAGTTGAGGGGCAAAAATCAGAAGCTCACAGTATTAATGCCGGTGTCCCTCAGGGGTCCATCCTGGGCCCAACTCTTTTCCTGATCTACATTAATGATCTTCCAAATCACATCCTTACATCATTTGTAGGCATTTATGCTGACGACACTACCATTTATGGTAGCACATCTAAGACAGTAAACGACCAAGTTCTCTCCAATTCTCTCTCCTCTGATCTTGAGCATGTAGTACAATGGGGAAAGGAGTGACTGGTTACTTTTAATGCATCTAAAACCAAGCTTCTCTCTTTACATCATCAACATTCTAATCCACATTTGGCATCAATTGAAATGAATGGCTCTCGTCTTCAGGAGGCCTCAAGTTTTGACAAGCTTCTGGGCTTGACCATTACTCCTGATCTTAAATGGAACACGTACATCAAATCTGTTGCCAAGGCCGCTGGAAAAATGGTGGGATCTTTCTATCGATCCGGTAAATATCTCACTGCTGATGCTATTCTCTATCTATATAAGAGCCAGGTACGTCCAAGGATGGAATACTGTTGCCACATCTGGGCAGGAGCTGCTAGAAAGGACTTGTCCTGTCTTGATAGAGTTCAAAATAGACTTCGTAGCCTCATAGGAGATGTCCTTTTCTCCTCCTTGCAACCTCTATCTCACAGAAGAGATGTTGCGAGTTTGTCTCTGATGTATCATTATTTTCATGGAAAGTGTTCGACTGAGCTTCAATCTATGGTCCCCCCTCGCCAAACTTTCACAAGAAACACTCGTCTAGCTGTAAACACTATCAATAATTCCCCCCACTCTTTATCTGTGCCTAAACCTAAACGTAGATTCCATGAACAAAGCTTCTTTCTTAGAACTGCACGCCTGTGGAATTGTCTTCCGTTTTCCTGCTTTCTGGCTGACTACAATATGGTTGTGTTCAAGTCTAAAGTAAATAAGTTCTTGATGAGCCGTTCCATATAAGTTATCAAATTTACCAAATTTTCATTACTAATGATTACTATATTGTCCAATTTCTACTGTACACTCTTTAACCCTTATCCTTGAGTGGCCTCTGGGCCTTGATAATGTGGTGATGCCTATGTAAAAAAAAAAAAAAAAAAAAAAAAAAAAAAAAAAAACTTATTTTTTTCAACTTACATGAAAAGAGCTATGTAAAAGATGCTTAAACCCGTTTGAATTATGCAAATACCATCAATAGTTCAAAAGTTATGAGAATTTTAAGTGCCAAAATTAGGGCTCGGACATTTTTCTTTAGAAAAAGTAGACTAAATTATGGACCTCAACATTTCCAGAAATTCTGGTAATTTCGCCACCATTTATTTATTTTTCAAGCTATTCTCATGAAACTTGACACTCTTATGTAAAATTGTGTGCTCTTTCTGATTATGCAGTCAAATCTGATGTATCTCTTTACCATAAGTCATGAATTATAAATTAAGATGTATAAATTTCAATTTTTTTTAAAACTGGTGCATGGTACATACAGTGGTGTCTATTTATGAACAAACTAAGTATTATAGTGGTATTTAAATATAGCTTTATTGAGAATAGGCATTTTCCTGCCTCATCACCAAAGGAGAGCTTAATCTGGGGTGTAGCCATTGAATGCATTCCTGGCCGGTATTTATTACTTCCTTCAAAGAAAAAAAAAAAATGAGTAGATATGAATTAATCTCAGAAATAAATCGAAGAAAATTTTTCATATAAATTTTGGATTTCTGTAAAAGATGGAAATTCCCATAGTTGACCAGAACTTATGCATTTTGGGACCAGTCCAATTTTCAATTTTGTAAATCCTCTCTATCTGGCCCAAAATATACCCTTATTTTCTGAGAAGCAACCATAAATCATACTCTACATGAATCCTTGATATAGCTTTCACAGTACCAGGAATTCTTATAAGCAACAACCACCAGTTGATGGTAATTTTTGCCATTTCTATTCTGTTGTTTTATTGAAAATTCAGCTAAGAAATAAAACGGTAAGTTTTTTACCTTGTTTCTACCTCAACATTTAAAATGATTACTTTTAAAGGTTTTAGGGTATGCTGAAAACGAATATCGCATTTAAATTTTCTGCAAATAAGTAGTTTTCCGGATATTAAGCAATGTCATTTCTTATGTTATCGCTGGTGGCCATCTTGGTACACATGACTGCGCAAACGTAACCCCCGAGAAACTATGCGCAAACGCATGTACCAAGATGGCCACCAGCAATAACATAAGAAATATCCGGAAAGCTACTTATTTGCAAAAATTTTAAATGCGATATTCGTTTTCAGCATACCTTAAAATGTAGTCACTTTAAAGAAAAAATGTTAAGGTGGAAACAAGGTAAAAATTTACAAAATGCATCACAATGAAATTCTTAATTGAAGCGCCTAATTATTATTATTATTATATTAAATATCCTCAATTAAAAAAAACTGGTTTGTCTTACAGATTCGAAAAAATGGTCTTGACAATGAGTAAAAATAAATTCAACTTTCACAAGATATTTCATTTGTTAGGTGAAAGTACAGAATAGTTAACAAAACACCCTTCCATCCCCATGTTAAGAATAGGTTTCTAAATAACGTTATTATTTCAACATAATAGTATATGTGCACAAGTACCTTTTATTTGTTTTTTTTTTTGTTGGTTTTTTACCACTAAAAAACACAATCCATACAATGACAGAAACGCATGTACTTAGTACATTTTGTTGTTTTTAAGTGCGTTTAGTACATGTGTACGAAAAGAGTTAAAAACCACAAAATAGTATTGTTTGGAAATCAAATTTGAGAAACTTGAAAATAATATTTTTAAATTGACAAACTCAGAATAAAAAAATAGCCGTTTTTTCTGCTTTCGTTTTGAAAGCAGCAAAAACGGTTTTTTCATTTTTTTTTTCTTTAGTCAGCTGAGCGCATAGCGCGCCGTTTTCCCCCAACGGATTTGAATTTCTATAAAAGCTAACATTTTAAAGAAATTTTTGCACAATTAATAATTATCAAATATTTACATATTAATAAAAATGGATGATATATACCGATTAATCTGATCAATTTTGAAATATTCTTCGTCAACTTTGCTCGGTCGTAACTTTGCTTCCTGTGGTCGTAAAAATTTGAATCAAAGTCATGTAGAGATGGACTTCTATGCTTATGTATGTTGAAAAATTTTAGCCATATTAAAAATATATATAACTATATATATATATATATATATATATATATAAAAAT